>NC_142948.1:31119491-31126991 GCF_046866305.1 Octopus bimaculoides | reverse complement strand
CTATGTATTGTATTCATGACACAGGCCAGAATGACTATCTTACGTACACTACATGAAGATGCTTACTCTGGTGGTGCATTAACGCTTTAAGCTCCCTATTTATTCATTGGTCTTTTTTTTTTGCTTTTCAGGAAAGTGCTGTCCTTGTGATCAAAATAAACGCATAAAGAACGTAATTTATCTCAGCTGAGAAAAATTGCTTTTGTTGCAGTTAGCACAAAGTTTCAGAAAGTCTCCCTTTTTCCGTTATAATAATAATTTCAATAAAATGATAAGCACTTGCAGTATTTTCTGTTTTAAATTTTTTACATGATCCTCTTGAATTTAAGATAATTGTAGAAAATGAGTAAATTCATTCGTCAATACAATATATTTTGCAACATTTCGACAAACTAATCAAATATCAAATAGACATTTCAGCTTGATAGCTTTTGTTATCATGATCCGTTAGTCTAGTTACCTAGGTACTATGACCAACCGTCTGTTTTGTCCCCAAATCTTTTATACTTAATGGTATTTAACACTAAAAACGCAAAATTTATGCTATTCAAAAAACGCTACAATATCTGAAAATATGATTAAATTTTCCACCAGATTAAAGATTTGTTATTTTATTAACAATCTTGTAATTTGTAATTTGATTTTGAGGATTTTTTGTTAAATTGTATGAAAAAAGGCAATTAAATGTTACTAAAATGTATATTTTCGTATGCTTTTTTAATCATTAGTCTCCTTCTCATTTTATTATTTTATAAGGACAAAATAATGCAAAATCGATAAAATCGCATAGTTTTGTTCTATTTATTTCATATCATTTTAGTTCCCAGTTTAAATCGTATCAAGATCAACGTTGGCTTTTTTCCTGCATGTATCGATGCAATAAAGAATCAGGCAAGAGGTTTAATTCTGCTTCACAGTAACTGGAACAAATGTCTTCTAAATTATTCTCGTGTTTACGTATAGTTTATGAACAAGCTTTATGAACGGGTTGGAGAAGGACGTTTCTTGAGTTTATGCAAATATACCTTTGGGATTGTTTTAGGTTTTCCATTCTACAATATTTTGTAGAATGAAAACTGAGGCCAAAGTTCGAAATACTTCATAAGGATTTTTGGATTGCACAAGGACATTTCCGATTGCTACCTGCATTGTGGAACAAAGTCAAGATGTACTTCATTATCTTCCAACAGCATGCACGTGATCACGTGATACGAGGTTCTGAGTATGCCCCTCGGCGCAGTTAAGGTCAGCACATCTTCAAACAGAGTTCGATAGAGGGATCCATTCGGTCCCCTCCTATTCGCTCTAGGGATGGATAACATTGCTCAGAGCATCACGACTCCTTTCACCATCTGGTACCTGGATAATGCAACGATAGGTGGGCCAGTAGTGTCTGCCACGATCTCCGATCAATGGTTCCTGCTCTAGCGAAGATCGGCCTCGATGTAAACTCATCCAAATCGGGGGTCATGAACGTCAAATAATACGGGCTTTGCAGTCTCCGTCTCGTACGTACTTTCAATACTGCACCAGGTAGAGTTAACCTTTAAGTAGGACGTTCTTATACTGAGCCTCCCGGATCCACCCACCTGTCATTTGCTCCATCCTCACGAAGACAATCGATACCTACCTACCATTGTTCCTGTTAAGGAATTGCTTCCCCATGCCGATGCTATTGTATACACTCCGCATTGCCTCTTGCTACAACCTCGTATCTCTCCTCACGGACATCAATGCCTGTATTCAGTGGACCGCTGAAAAGATATGCAACGTTCGTTTCGATGACACTGGATGGCAACAGGTAACCTTACCCAGCAAATACAGCAGCCTCGGCTTTCGATCACCTGTCTCACAGGCTCTGCCGTCTTTTCATTCGTCAGTGACCTCTTACCGTGTCCTGATTTAAACAACTGAATCAACTGTGATCGAAAAACGTGAGGCAGCCTACGCGACATGGAACCAGCTCGGCCAGCGCCCAGCTGATGCCACATTCCTCTCCTTTCTGTGGACGTCTAGTGTTCTGAAAAGAAATGAGACGCCATCCCGTATAACATGACTGAGGACGAGCTAGTGCGCCGGCTTGACTGACACCGTTTACAATGTTTCCTTTTAGCCTCTGAGCCTCACAGCAGAGCTTGCCTCAATGCGGTGCCATCACTCGCAGCTGGCACTTAGCTTTATAGTGACAAACTGCGTAATAGCCTTTCTCTAAGGCTTGGTCTTCAGATCTGCGAGTCGCGTGAATGCCGCCGCAGTTCTACAGTGAATTCTTTCGGCTTCCGCCCACTGTCCTGCCTTCATAGTCCTCGCCACCTTCCACGCGATAACGCCCATAACACGATTATAAAGCAGGGCTCAGCCCGAGTCAGCGGGGCGGGGCTAAACCGGGGAGATAGTAAAAAAGCGGACATGATGACAATTTTCCCGTTCCGTAGCGGTTGGTCCCTCAGCTGGGGTGTCACATGCTGTGACCCTTCTCCAGCGGCAAGTCGAATTTTTTCAGCTACCAGCCCAGGCTCCGATGCTCATCAGGCTGAGAAAAACAAACTGTCAAGGTATCAGTCGCACTCTGACAGGTTAATGATCGAGGCTTTGGAAGTTGAGACTTTCAGGGTTCTTCGCTCGCGGATCATATACCTGCTCACCGATATTGGGGTGGAGATTGCTGTCTGTGAGTGTGTGCCACGTGAATCAGAGTGGTTGTTCCAGTGCATCTTCCTTGCTATCCTTCGGGGAAACCATTTTCATTTTGTCTGCTGGTAACATGAGAAATGTCATTCACTGACTTTATCAGAAACCACAACTGAGCTTAAGACTATATTGTAACAGTGTAAAAGAAAATTAGAAGTCTCATACACAGACACAAAGATCTACATGTCTTGTGCGTGGGTGCGTATTTGTGTCTGTGTGTGTGCGCGTGTGTGTATGGCTGTGTGTGTGTCTGTGTGTGTGAGTATGTTTGCGTTTGTGTGCGCTTCACTGAATGTTTATAACCTGAGATCGTATAGTGTTGTCTGTTATTATTTCCCTGTTTAATAAGTCACCCTGTAGTTCTGCGATTGAAATGAAATCTCCCGTGTTGGGAAAACGGTAAATCAAATAAATGTCACCAAGTGGAAACGTATCCAGCTGCAAAACAGTGCCTCAATAAAAAGTATTCCTCGAAACCAATCATAAGTACTCACTTAACTATTTATTTCTCTTCCGTACAATTACTAACATAAAACGAACGAGGTATATTCTATTCTTTCAGTATTTTTACAGCCTTAAACTGCTGGGCGGAGGTCATGATAAAGAATTCAATACAAAATTGTTTTGGTCGTATTTCTCGACACACTACTTTACTGAGTAGCTAAGTTATATTTTTTTCCCACGCCATAGTTTTAAATGATATAATGAAAATATCACGGCCACACGCGTGCGCGCATATATCTATATCTCTCTATCTATCTATCTATCTATCGATATATATATATATATATATATATATATATATACATACATAGATGTATATATATATGTATGTACGGATATATATATATATATATATATATATATATATATATGGCAAAGTAAGAGTGCTGCTTAACAGAACCCTCGAAGAAATAGTGTCCTCTCGAGTGCTTTCTCGATATAGCTGCCTAAATCACAACATGCAGGGGGTTGTGCTCCAGTTCTTCATAATAATGCGGATTTTCTTTGCTCCAGAAATAAATATTCCAAGCCCGGCCACTATAGTAAATTGCAAATTCATCGGAGAAAACACCTTTCCACGTTGTGGGGTTGTTGGAAACACATCAAGAAACCGTCCACATGCCACATGTCTTTTGTCCCTGTCGTTGTCGCTTAGTTCGTTGACGAATGTTGGCCTAAACGATTTCAAATGAAAACCCTTTGTCATGGGTGTTGGCATTATTCATAACAATATTGACAGGTGGTGACAAAACTTTAGGACCAGCCTGTACTTCATCAAAGCTACTCCGGTTGGTCAAGTGGTGATGTTAAATTGAGAGACAGATTGTCAACCACCTACTTATATATTTTATCACACCCAAAAAGGTGAAAGGCAAAGGGAACGAGGGAGTGCATTTGAACTGAGAATGTAGAGAGACAACTATATATTCGATTAGCGTTCTAACCTTTGACAAAAGATTTCGTGGGAGAAATTGTGTGACGACAATTAAAATATACTTTTCAAAAAGAAACTGGATCGTATGCAAAAGAATGTATGCACCGGGTACGTTTTGTGTGACAGCAATTCTGTCAACCTTTATGAGATTGTAGGAGTGTAGGTGGCTGAGGATGTATTGCGATTATGCCTGGAACTAACTGAAGCGTGAAGATGGGCTACTTGCACGATTTCTTTTATTCTTTTTCTTTATATTTCGTTTTTGCCAATCGTATACAGAAGCGTATAAGCTTTTTAAATGAGGACGAGTGAAATATAAAAGAAAGAGAAAAAAAAAACTTTTCTTTGTTATTTTATATGTCTCACTCAGTGCATCTCCCACTATTACTCTCACTTTTTGTTTTCCTTCATCTCTCTCTTTATCTATCACCACTTCTCTTTCTCTATCAATAAGGCCATCCCAGCATTTTGCCCTCTCACTACAACTATTCTTTGGCATATATAAAACAGGATAACGCCCTAGACTTGGTCACTTCACAGTGTCGCAAAGCAGGTTGTAGATCGTTCTGCAGAATTTTTTTCTGTGCGCAACGTCTTCCACATACTGGGAACAATTTTTAATCCATTCCAGTTTTTTCGTTACCTTTGAATAAAAACAAAAATGCCGAATCTTAAGAGACGAAATCAGAGGAGGACCACTTATCGTACTTCATTAAACCAAGGCCGGGGCAGTATGGCCATGGGAGTCCCTATTTCTCTGACCGCTGGGGTGGCAAAAGAATCTTCTCAAAGAAGTGTTGCTGAAATGAAAAGTAGCAGCGAAAAAGAAAAGAGAGACTTACAAGGTTTGAATTCAAAGCTTGCCAACCACCTTGAAAAAACACGTATGCTGGAGGCTGAGAACAAATACCTTAAAGATCTTTTAAATAGAGCTAAAGTTGAATTTAACGTTGATGTGATCAAAATCTCATACCAAGAGCAGCTGGATGACTTAAAAGCACTCCTCGAAGACAAGGATAAGGAACTTGCAGCTGTGAAGTCCAAAAATGAATCGCTTGAAGAAGAAGTTGAAGATTTGACTGAACAGTAAGTAAAATTTTCTCTTAATTTTTGCGCTCCTTTATTATGTCGTTCAAAACTTCTACACATGAAAAACATCCATCTTAAAGGTTTGCTCAAGTTCTCTTGATTAGACTATTCTAATTTCCTTGTAACTCGCTTTTTTCACATTCTACCTAAAGTGAATTTGCACATTCTATTTAGGTATTCAGATCTTAAAATTTTAAGATTTGGAATATTAAATATATCATTATTAAGCACAGAAATTTTGTTCGTTCTGCGTTACAGCACAAAACCTTTTGGTCCATTCTTATATTATATAAAAAAAATTCGGTCTTGCGAGCGTTCCAATTTTGAAAAGATTCTGGATATACACATTAAGTATTGAAAAACGCATCAGAGGTAGAAGAATATACTATAAATTGTAATTAGCAGTTATTTACTTTCTAATAATGCATTCATGATGTTATCGTGAACATCAATAAAAAAATGGACTTAACCCCGCCAAATAAAAAAAATATTAAAAAAAGAGGAAAAATGACAGTTGTTCAAGCTAACACTTTTAATTCCATCTATTGAACATATTAATCCTTTCCGAACTAATTATATCGATAGGACCGTTTGTCAGCTCCGATATTAACTAAATGCAAAATTAATATGATCTATATACGCTAATCTGTCATACTGACAAACATCCTTCAAATTATGAAAAGTGAAGAATACATTCAACAATTCTATATAGTTTTATTTATGTGCATACAGCTATGAATTAATCTTCACTCTATACCAGCATAAGATTTAGTAAATTTGGATATTCGTATTTTGTTCATGAACCTAATGCAGTTTTCTGATGGGAGTCCAAATCTCCGTTAGTATCCATCCATCCACCAGTATTTGATGATCAAAAAGATGACCAGTCATTTTTTCTTTTTTTTGTTGATCAATGCATACATCCATTTACAACACGGTATGATGTGAATATAGAGATGTTTTGTAGCTACTCCTTGTAGCATATCCGACTATGTAGAGTCTACTTACTCGCCGGCTTTTCAGCGATATGTGTATATATTACGTAGTACACCAATATATATATATTTCTTTCCATATATAAACTCCTAAAAAAATACGATGACTGGAACAACTAAAATCGAAAGCTCATAAAACATTAATTCCTCCTTCTTATAATAACATATTTATGTAAAAGTAAGTTTCTTGAGTACAGGAAGTGTGTAGAAAAGGATAAAGAGAATAAGAAAACGTGACGTTTCGGTTGGTTGTTCGATATTTTTCTTCATAATTTGTATAATATTGGTATATTGTTATTACTATTTTACTAAAATATAAACCAATGTTTCATCATTACCGTGTCTGCCAGTCTTACCAGTCCATACCTAGGATAAATAAATATTCTTCAGCCAAACATTTTTGCTATTTTTCTGTCAGATTGCGCCAAGTGCAGGACGAGAGAGATAGATTGCAAGCCGAAATTGATGGATTACACGATGAAGTTGCCCGCCGCATTGCAGACAGCGAGACCAGCAGAAGGAGGACAAGTGAACTGGAGAAGCAACTTGCTGATTGGAAGAAGAGATATGGCATTCTTGAGGGTCAAATGGGTGAACTTAGAATGGTATGTTGCAATACTTTGAATTCGTAATCACTCGCACGCTCTCTCTCTCTCTCGATTCTCCATAAACGCTCACACGCACATATTGGAAGCAAATACGTACATATACAAATACATGCACGCACACACGCACACACACACACACACACACACACACACACACACACACACACACACACACACACACACACACACACACACACACAAAAGTCGATTCTAAAGTTAAAAGATTAAGGTTTAAAAAGTATGCGTTAAATGCAGTATCCGAAACTTGTTCCAGGGCAAGTTGTATGTCTGCGGAGCATGTTCACCACTTATGGCTATCAGGTATCATTAACGATACTTTGTATTTAGCGTTGGATCAACTTCCAAGAATTTCAGGGTGGACGTAGGGTATATATTAAACATTAACAGAGAAGACGGGGTGTAGCAAAAAACAGTTGTTTCGTCTTAATGGTGCACTGTTCCCTAGCGGGCGTTTGCGGATCGAAAACTGTAGACTTTGGCTGAAAAGCGTATATTCTGCTCAATTCTAAGATCTCAAACACTGTATTGAACTCCAGGTCAGAAATTCGCCCATTCCTGACTGACTTGATATTTTTCCAGCCTTATCATTTAAGGTCTAATAAGTATAGCTCTTCTCCTTTTTTTTTTTTTTTACATTTAGATTTTTGTTTTTCATTAA
>NC_142948.1:31114491-31116991 GCF_046866305.1 Octopus bimaculoides | reverse complement strand
TAACGATTCTGCCAGCTCGCTGCCTTACAAATATCCAATAATGAAATCACTTAACTATAGCAGCAGAAGTAATCAATTAATTTCAGTTAAAGAAAAATCTCCTTCATCAGTGCAGAAGGCAAACTGTCGTTGTTGGCACTCCGTTGCTTACGACGTTGAGGGTTCCAGCTGATCCGATCAACAGAACAGCCTGCTCATGAAATTAACGTGCAAGTAGCTGAGCACTCCACAGACATGTGTACCCTTAACGTAGTTCTCGTGGATATTCAGCGTTACACAGTGTGACAAGGCTGGCCCTTTGAAATACAGGTACAACAGAAACAGGAAGAAAGAGTGAGAGAAAGTTGTGGTGAAAGAGTACAGCAGGCTTCGCCACCCTCTCTTGCCGGAGCGTCGTGGAGCTTTGGGTGTTTTCGCTCAATAAACACTCACAACGCCCGGTCTGGGAATCGAAACCGCGATCCTGTGACCGCGAGTTCACTGCCCTAACCATTGGGCCATTGCGCCTCCACGTAACTAAAATACTTATCTCTCAAATAACCCAAAACATATTGTCGAGTATATCTAGTAAAGGGTGTTTGGAAAATTACTTAGGATATTTTATGATGGTAGTGTGTATTCCATAAACAAATTTATAGATTACAGAATCATATCTGTCATTAACGTCGAGAAATATAAACAACATGACAATTCTCTTTTGTGGGTTATGGGGCAATTTTGCAACGGAAATACTGTATGGATGGATCTCCGTTGCGTGACTAAAGGAATACAATTAGCAGTCTAGTCAATCTCAAATCGTGAGCGTCTCTCTTATAAAGTGGAGGTCCTACTGGATAAATTTAATTCAAAATTAATATTTGAATTGAAGATTGGATGACTGCAAGTTGGTTGAAACTGAATTCATTTATCAATAAAACAAAATATAATCATATACTGAACCTAATACGCGAACAACAATTTCAAATTCTAATAAAATTATAATGCATGGAGAATAAATTAAATATACTCAGTTAATATCTACCTTGATAACTTAGAAAAGACTAAGAAAACTGTAAGTTATAATGCATTGCCAACAATCATAGTCATTCTGTAAGTAAACTCGCATGATTTCTGAAACGTCGGTTATTAAAGTATAGCATAAACGTCTAATAATACTGTGCATGAGACGACAGAATATACTTCCTTTGCGAACCAATTTCATTTTCATTAGTTTCGTACTTTATCTTTCAACAAGGATGAATTGACGCTTATATACTTTTTTTTTATCTTTAGAACTTACAAAACGAAACTACTCAAAGACTGGAATTAGAAAACCGTGTAGCGATGCTGGAAGATGAACTTGCTTTCCTCAATGACGTCCATAGTGCAGTAATGTTGCTTTTATTTTTTACTCTTTCCTGATATTTTTTCTTGTAGATGGATTGCCATGAAATTTTACTTATTTCGTTTTGCAATTTCTTCGCGGGTTCATAAAGATTTCTTGAAACAGATAGCATCAGTTCCGCAATCATTATTAACGAATCACTACTCAAGTGGTCAGTTACAGTCATCTAATTTCGTAGACTACCAGCCACAGTGTCAGTGACACGCATATCGATAAAGAATTTGGAGTTATTTACAGCTTGAACACTCATCTATAACTAAAATACTTCTCTCTCAAACGACCCATTACACATATCGTTGTCTTCCCATTGTTATATAATTATATAACAATGGGCAGACAATGCCAACTTCCCTAAGAAGGGAATAAGTAGTATTGCTTTCATTAATTTACGCTGCTGAGTTTAAATCCCTTGAAGCTGTGTTCGGAATCTGGAGGGAAAATTCACTTTGATATTTTGATAAAAGTCTTCAGTATTGACTGCATTCCTACCTTAGCCCCACAAAAAATATATACCAGTAATTTGCTGTGAACAACTTTATATTCTCATATGTACATTTCTATTTAGCATTACGTTTTCAATTTATGACAATTTCTCAATAAAAAAAAAACCTAATATTCTTTATCTCCATTTTACTGTTTTGTTTTGATTACTTTTTGCAGGAATGCAAAGAATATCAAGCAATGTTATCCAGAACACAGAAGATACCCGACTTCCAAGAATCATGGAAGTCCGAAGTTGGAAATATGGTTACTGAGTTAAGCTGTGAATATGAGGCTCAGTTGCGGCAAGCTACTGAGCAGATGGAATGTCGACATAATGAACAGGTAAAGAAACACATAGAAAGAACAAATATATTTGAAAACTTTAAAACTGTTGGAAACTTAACTTTAAAAATTGCGTTTGTTCTGCTGCTACACAATCGTTTGAAAATTCAATATTCTTACATAAACACGTAGTGTGTTTCTAAGAAAAATTTAAAGAATCTCTTTCACATTTTATAGTCACGTGGAACAGCTGCTATCAGACTGTACACATACACATATTTAAACATATGTTCAAATAACATCAATCATGTTGTTGAGAAGCTATTTTTGCATTGCTTTTTTGACTTTCTT
>NC_142948.1:31074491-31109491 GCF_046866305.1 Octopus bimaculoides | reverse complement strand
AGTTCTACTGGTGGATTTCAAACGGACAGTGAGTCTGCACTCGGGAGAGCATTACAAGCCAGTAAGTTTCACTAGCTTTCTTCATCACTCGTCTCATAATCTGTAACATGTTTCTCTCTCGCTCTCTGTCTCTCTCTATCTATCTATCTAACTATCAAATATCTTTTCTTTTATATATCATTATACAAACATACATACATAATACATACATACATACATACACACACATGCATACATACATACATACATACATATATACACCCACACATACATGCATACATGCATACATGCATACACAAACATACATACATACACACACACATATATACATACATACACACATACATACACACATACATACATACATACATGCACACACACACACACACACACATACATGCATACATATACACACATACATGCATACATATACACACATACATACATAAACACACATACATACATACACACACATACATACATACATACATACATACATGCAGACATACATACATACACACACATACATACATACATACATACATACATACTGGTACTCTGACTTTCGCAACAAAATCTCATCTTGAACTCCTACAGAACATCACTTACCCTTTGTTGACTCTCTGGCCTAAAGAAGCCCAGTGAATTCAAATGATATACTTGTCAAAAGGGGTGACCATCATGAGATTTTTGGTGTCTTATATCCGCGACAAACAGATTCTCACAAACAGATTCTCACTACATATATGCATAGGTATATGTGTAACGCACAAATACACACGCACACATGCGCACGAGCACTAACCCGCACACCCACACACACGCACACCCACACACACACACACACACACACACACACACATGCACACGCATATATATATACGGTTTATAATATTCATACTTCTGGATATTTTCTTCTCAAGGTAAAGTGACTATGAGTCGCTCTACAACTGGCACTGTGGGCATCGTTGAATTAGAAACCGAGGGAAAATACATTGAAATTGAGGATCTTGCTAAGTTCCCAAGGGTAAGTGTACTTCGATTTGGTGTTTTTCTTTCTGTTGTTGCATTAGGCTTCATGACAAATGTGTTTTGACAGGAGATCCAACTCATCGCATAACATGTTCATATACATACGTTACAACGCTGAAAAGGTCACAGTCACTAGTATTTTTCTTTGGTTGATTAGAGTACAAAGTTTTAGTAACACAATGTGTGCGTAACGAGAAGCACATTGCTGCTCGCTCTAAATGCTTCATCGAAGCAAGTCTTCATCACACACACACACACACACACACACACACACACACACACACACACACACACGTTCACAGATGTAGAAATCAATTTTACCTCTGTCACATTTTATAGCATTCGTTATCTAATTTATAGTCATCATTATTCCTTCTGCAATGTATAATGTGTTTGTTCTTTCTAATTGTAGAGCTCAACTAACATGAAAAACTGGACATTGACCCAAAGGCTAGAAAATGGCAAGACCAACGTCCATACATTTACCAATGGTGATGTTTTTACTTCTGGTAAAATGATGAAAGTAAGTTTATGCTGTTTTTAAAAACATTATTATTCTGATATTAACTAAATATCAGATATTATAAGCACCAATTTAAATCGCTAATATTAAAGGCAGACCAGTGAAGTTAATGGAATCTGGTATCTAGCGATTGATGAGACTCAGCATATCCCATGACACTTTAGAGCAATATTAGTTATATGGTTGCTGATATGTTTACTGTACTAATTTATTTTCATTACATCTGACCCATGTGAGCATGCAAATGTGGACGTGAAAATGGCAAAAATGACGATGATGATGATGGTCACGAGGATAATGATGATGATTCAGTTACATTGCAGCTGTGTTGCTAAGCATGTTTCCAAGTTGTGCATATATCACATTAAAACCATTAGCAGTTAATTCAAAATGGATGCCACCTCTTTGACGACTGCAGTAACCACGGAGAAGAAAACAGTTGCTAATCATTCAGTGTTCAATCAAAATTGTTAGATCGGTGAACATATTGCCCAGTGTTATTCGTTCTATTTCTTCACATTCTTAGTTTAAATCTCCTTAATGGCTATTTTACCTTAACTTATCTGGGGTTGATAAATTGTATAAATTACCAATTACGTACTGAGGATTATAACATCGATAGACAACCTTCTCAATAATGTTTCATACATTTTGCCTTGGCAGGATCGTTAGAGTGTCCGAAAAATGTTCTTTGGCATTCGTTTTCGGCTCTTTACTTCGCATTTTCAAATCTTCCCGCATTCAACTTTTCCGTCCACCACTTCTTGTTTATAAAATAAAGTACAAATGAAGAACTGGAGTCCGTGTAATCGACTAAACCTCGTGTTCATACTTCTGATTTTTGTTGACGATGTTATTATAATTAATTCTTTTATATCCATCTATAGATTTGGGGATCAAAATACGGTGCTGGTCAAGGTGGCATTGTATCTTCTGTCTCTGAATGGGCTACGATGGCCCTAGCCTCAACAATTACTTTGAAAGACGACAAAGGCAAGGTAAGGTCCCCTAATTCATTGCCTTAACACACATTCTCTCTCCCACTCTTTTCATCTTATCTCTTGAGTACACCATGCACTTCGTTAGTGAATGCGATAATATCAACGTTGTTACCAATATTAGCCAAATGTCTCTGGTATACCATCCTACATAACATGAACATATTTTATTTACGGAGACAAAGGTGTGAACAAATCTGTTATAGGAACATGCTGTCATAAGCAATATTTCGTTGTCAAAATCACTTAATATTTAAAGGGTTAGGAGCACTCAGTGTTAGAGAGAAATCATGTGTAGTCAAAATAAGTAATGAAATGTTTCATTTTAACTTCTTAACGTAAGGAGCAAAGAAAAAATATCCTGTCCATAAAACTCCTGTGTATATATTCGTCATACAGAAACTAATATGTAACATCGCTATTTCATTAGAAGAAGATTATTTTAGAGAAGCCTAAACTCTTTAGTCATGAATCTCTCTGCCTATTCATTGTTTTATATTCAATCTTTTTCACTTTTCAGGAAAGCGCTGTCCTCACTATCAAATCGAACGCATGAAGAATGTAGTTCTCCTGCTGAACTTGTGTGCATTTTGTCTCAGCTGAAAAGTCCTCCGTTTTTGTTAAAGTTAGCACCAAGCTTCATAAAGTCCCTTTTTTTTCACATCATAATAATAATTTCGATGAAATAATACTTCTAAGTTCTTCAAATTTTCTGTTTTAAATTGTTCACATGATTATCTAGAATTTGCGATAATTAAAAAAAGGAAAAGGAAATACAGTTCTTAAAACAATATATTTTGCAACACTGCTACACAATTATCATATATTAACAAACGCTTCAGCTTGATACTTTTGGTAATCATTATTTCAATAAAGGCTGTTACCTAGGTATTATGACAAACAATGTACTTTCTCTTTTGCTCCCAAATGCTTCATAATTAATGATATTGCATACTATAAAAACGCAAATTTATCAAGGAAAACACGCAACGATATCTGGCGAAAATATAAGATATTTTTCCAGAATAGTAAGCAGTATTTGTTATTGTATTTACAATCTTGTACTTCGTAATTTAATTTCGAGGAATTTTTTTTTTAAATGTATGAAAAAAGGGCAATAAAATATTTTTAATATATATACTTTTGTATGCTTTTTTAATCACCTTTAAGTAATCTCCTTATTGTAATATTTTGTAAGGGTAATATAAGCAGAATCGATAGAATCGATTAGAGTTTCGTTCTATTTATTCCATAACATCATTTTATGTCACTGTTCAAATCGTATCGAGGTCAGCGTTCCCTTTCGTCCTGCATGTGTCAATACAATAAAGAATCAGTCGAGAGCTTCAATGCCATTTCACAGCAACTTGAACAAATATCTTTTAAATTGTTCTTGAGTTCACGTATAGTTTTGTTGTTGTTGGCACTCCGTCGCTTACGACGTCGAGGGTTCCAGTTGATCCGATCAACGGAATACCTACTCGTGAAATTAACGTGCAAGTGGCTGCGCACTCCACAGACACGTGTACCCTTAACTTAGTTCTCGGGGATATTCAGCATGACACAGTGTGACAAAGCTGACCCTTTGAATTACAGGCACAACAGAAACAGGAAGTAAGAGTGAGAGAAAGTTGTGGTGGAAGAGTACAGCAGGGTTCGCCACCATCCCCTGCCGGAGCCTTGTGGAGCTTTAGGTGTTTTCGCTCAATAAACACTCACAATGCCCGGTCTGGGAATAGAAACCGCGATCCTATGCCCGCAAGTCCACTGCCCTAACCACTGGGCCATTGCGCCTCCACGACGTATAGTTTATTAACGGGGTTTAGTCAACAACTGATGTGAAAAGACGCCTCGTGGATTTATATATCAACGCTCACGTATGCACTCACTGTGTCTTTGACATACGTAAGTATACCTTTGTATCTTATTTAGGTGTTACACCCTATAAATTTTTGTAGAATGCAAAACTGCGTAGTTTAAGAGAAGACATCGACATAGCTTTGTGAATTGTTTACTGTATATGAGACTGTGAATAAATGTAATTTCAAGTAGATGTAATTTCAAGAATGTGTTCAGCTAAGGACCTCAAATGGAGAATCCCTGATATATTTACGAAGCCACTAATCGATAGTATCTGGATTATGTGAATCAGTTCTTGAAGGATTCCAGCTTTTCCGATGTTCCATAGTCTAAAACATTTACGATAATGGGCCCAAACAAATATTAAGAGACTGTTCTCCGTACATACATACATACATACATACATACACATACACATACACATACATAGATACATACATAGATACATACATAGATACATAGATACATACATACATACATACATACATAATCAACAAAACTGTGATGGCGAGGTACGAGAGCATAGGAGGAACTTAGTTTCAATGTGGCTAGACTACAAGAGAGCCTTTGATTCTGTTCCCCACTCATGGATGCTAGAAGCCCTTCAACTTCTCAATTTCAAGTGAGCAGCGTAAAAGACATAGCTGACCTGACTTCATCGTGGGCCACCATCTTGAAATTAAATACAATGTGTAACTGCTTTATCGCTGATAGAATTCAGTATCCCAAAGGCATATTTCAAGGGGACAGCCTCCCTGTGATGCCGTTTATATTTCCTGTAAACCCCTTAAGGTAGACTGAAGGATATCTCTCTGGTTCACAAGGAAACAGGAATACCAAAATTACACACTATTTCTTTGTGGATGACTTGAAACTTAATGCAAAAAATATGCAGGAATTGAAAAAGAACTTTGACATAGTTACCACATTCTCGAAGGATGTAGGTTGGAGTTTGGTCAGGATAAATGTTGTTAAATGGTTGTGAAAGGGGGAAAACTGTAAACCAGACTAGCAACATCTCCATCAATGACTTCACTGTTTCCCTTATATCTGACAAGAAATGTTACAGGTATCTAGGGTTGGATGAAAATATATCTTACAATGGCACCTGTAACAAAACACGTGTCACTAAAAAATATTACAGACAAATAAAGAAATTTTAGACTTCAAAACTTTCTGCATTCAATAAAACAGTGGCCCACAATGTGTTTGTGTGTTTGCAGTGCCAGTACTCATACCAACATTTGGGCTGCTTGATTGGACACTTGATGAGATTCGAGCAATTGATGTGAAAACCCGGAAATTACTAACAAGCACATATAATTTCCACATAAACAGTGACGTAGACCGCCTCTTTCTGAAACGAAAAAAGTAGCAGAGGCTTAAGATCGATCCAAAATGCCTTTGAATGTCGTATTATATCCCTTCGGGATCATCTTTTAACCACCAAATGTCGAAGTGCGTCTCTTGACTAAATTTGCATACATGAGGCTGATAACATAAGACTTAGAAGGCAGCTCCCTCAACAACATCTCTAGTCGAATAACCTTAAATACATGCCCAAAGATGAGCAATATTGATATACATATATACACACATGTATATACAAAGAGAGAGAAAGAGATAGAGAGACTCAGAGAAAAAGAAGGCGACATGTTTTTGTTTTCGGCATGAAGGGCAGATAACAGTTATGGGGAATCTCCAGATGCACAATCTACTGCACCAGGGGAAATATTTGAATACATTCTTATCCTGAATAAAGCGGTGATTAACTATTTTCTTTGGAAATTGCAGTTTAAAACAAAGCCTAAGATGTACGGATTTTATTTCACAATTTTTTTCGGCTATATGCAACCACATCACAAATTTGAGACCGTACTTATACCTTAAGAATGAATGAAATTATTCAATAGCAAAAGACAACGAAATACATGTGCTAGATTTTTGTCGTACACAATGACGAAAACTCCATACCTCAAGTTAAAATATTTGCATACTCTTTACTCTTTTACTTGTTTCAGTCATTTGACTGCGGCCATGCTGGAGCACCGCCTTTAGTCGAGCAAATCAACCCCAGGACTTATTCTTTGGAAGCCTAGTACTTTTCTATCGGTCTCTTTTGCCGAACCGCTAAGTTACGGGGACACAAACACACCAGCATCGGTTGTCAAGCGATGGTGGGGGGACAAACACAGACACGCAAACATATACACGCACATACATATATATATACATATATACGATGGGCTTCTTTCAGTTTCCGTCTACCAAATCCACTCGCAAGGCTTTGGTCGGCCCGAGGCTATAGTAGAAGACACTTGTCCAAGGTGCTACGCAGTGGGACTGAACCCAGAACCATGTGGTTGGTAAGCAAGCTACTTACCACACAGCCACTTTTGCACCGGAACAATTTTCAGTCAGAATGTATTTTCAAAATCCATGAATCCTGAAAATTGTTAATGCATGCAGTTATGCTATAAGAAATGGGTTTACATCCTCGACTCGCTTGCTTTCAATGCTGAAATAACTCTTGAGATTATCAGTTGTAGTAACATTGACTGAAAAACATGAATGAATTCAATATCAGTTGATTAATTCGGCGACAAGAAGTGATTGGTACTTTATTTCATCTACTAAGATTGGATGTACGTCAGTACATAGCACATTTTATCATGTGACTCGGAGCAAGAGGACGACTAGAACGTATTTGATCATAGGTTTTTGCTCGTTCGTGGCTGAGCTGGAAGTAAACATAAAAACACGGTATCAATCTCAAGCCGACGAATTAGCTTTTCGACTGTAACTTGTAAAGAAATAGCTGACTGATCTTCCTCAAATCATTCCCTACCATCTAGAAAATGGTTTGATACTTTGAACAATAGTGTTTGGTGTAGAAAAATGGTAATCTGGCCAAGATTTTCATCATTCGATAGCTTGCATGATTCTATAACAGACTGTCAGAAATGTCAAAAATGTGAAAGAAATCTTGGAGTAGATACAAATATACAAACTAACATGCACACAAATACACATATGTGCACGTACACGCGCGGACGCAGAAACAATCTGACAAAAACATAGACACATATACATAGGCATTCACAGATGCACAAATGCACAGATGCACAAATGCATACATGCACAAATGCATACTTATATATATATATATATATACACACATAACATGTGGCGCCGACATCGGTCATCTCAGCTTAAGGGGATTATTCATCTTCCATGAAAATGAATGTCATCCCTTAAAGCTTTTGCCATTATGAATAGTCTGGTACAAAATTAGTTATCCATCCCTACTGGCCACCAAAATGGCACAGTGAACAAAGCAGACTAAAAGCTCGGCGGAGAAATACTCAACATACAATAGTAATGCATGGGTAAATATTCCACAAGCTAGATAACACCAGCCATATTGACAAATGTATTATTCTCTCCTGGACCAGCGGTAAGTATATCACATCTCACCTAGACGTCTGTATTATTGCTATGCTGTCCAGGAACAGGAGATTGCTACCAAAAATACCTGAGGAACAAGGGAGGTAGACATGTCTCCTCGCTACGGTAGAAAATGTCCTTTAAGCCATACAAATGTGGAGCATATTACCCATATTATCATCAGCTGCCTAAGAATGTGAAACCTAACGTTGTTGCAAAGACATTTTACAATTATACACAAAGGAAGAATTGCCCTGACGGCTGTACCAAAAGTGCACCAGAAGTAGGACTGTAATGCATTCACACCTATAAAAAAAAAGAAGGAATATTGTGGAACATCCCGATAAGAGCAACACACGTCAGACACTGTCCTATGGGACAGAGAGTAAAAGACACTGATTGTAGTTTAGATTAGATTTCCAACTGATATGAAGGTTGCATTAAAAACACTAGAGACAAACAACATTAACTGATAAAAAATAACTGATAAAAAATGAACTCGTTGGTACCTAGAAAGATTTGGGTTCACCATAGAACAAACCGAATTAATCCAAATACGATCAATCAATGATCCTGTTTACAATTTGCAAAACTTTCGAGAGAATCTCCATATAATTTCTTTATGCTAAACATATGGAAAATGTTCCAGGGAAACCCTATGTTAATTTCCTGGTCCAGACATATGCACACATCCTCATATATACAAGAAATGCATTGAACAAGCAATCATAAGAGTGAAACACAAACACATGTATACTAAAGTGTAAAAAATGTGATGCACACACACTTGTATAAGAAAGTAAAACGCGTATCCACCACAGAGGTACATATTATTCATGAGCACAAACAGACATATATACACATATCAACCAATTCAGGTAACCACATCACACAGCACAAATATCTGTCTTAACGAAAACGAAAGAGCTTTGTCAGTTGCTTACGAGACAGATTTGACTTTTCCAAAAGAAAAATTATTATAAGTCCCAAAGGAAACTTATACACACGTATATAAATATACACATGCACACATATATATATATATATATATATATATATATATATATATATATATATATATATATATATATATATATATATATATATATATGTATATACACGTGACGTAGTTATACTTGAGAAAGCAGGCAACATCATTATTGGAAAAAGAATAATATTAAAGCAGATACATTGGGCTGGTCCTGTCAGAATGGAAGATGGAAACACACCTAAATAGATTTATATAGGGAGCTGACCAGCGGGGAAAAGATCACAACATAAACCAACGAAGTGATTTAAGGATGTTATAAAAAGCAATCTTAAAGTCTTTGGATATAATTGTAAGTAACTAGGAGATATTGGCTGTAAACCGTACATCTTGGAGGAAGATTGTCAAGAATAGGTGTGATATTTATGAGCTACAGAGAATATCATCCACTGCTCTGAAGCGTTGAATCAGTAAGCAAGACTCAAGTGCGATCCTTGCAGAAATCCATCTGGAATTGAAGTGCAATATGTGTGGACGCTTAGGGCGGCGAGCTGGTAGAATCCTAAGCACGCCGGGCGAACCGCTTAGCGGCATTTCGTCTGCCGTTACGTTCTGAGTTCAAGTTCCACCGAAGTCGACTTAGCCTTTCATCCTTTCGGGGTCGATTAAATAAGTACCAGTTACACACTAGGATCGATGTAATCGGCTTAATCCCATTGTCTGAATTTGTTTGTTCCCTCTATGTTTAGCCCCCCCCCCGTGGGCAATAAAGAAATAAATATGTGTGAAGGTTTTCTTCTGTCAAGAGCCGGGAAAGTCAACCACTTGAAATCTCATGTAACGAGGAGAAATCAAACAGCCCAGTGGAACATTCCTAATGAATGTGATAAGGCAGCTGTCGGCCTGACGAGATATGGTAAAATACATGCAGCCTGTAATGCCAGGAGACAGTTCAAATGAACACGCTTGCAGAACAGAGGCTTAGTTGAGGAACTATACGTATACATGAAGACTCACCCTTTCACTCTCTCACACACACGTATATATATATATATATATATATATATATATATATATATATATATATATATGTATACAAACACAGGTGTACGTGTGTAACTGACTACAGATACAGAGAGCTGAACACGGTGCACAAACAGCAGATAAATAAAAACATTTTACGGAACTTAACGAAGTGTGCAGAATCAAGCAAAATTTGCGAACATAGTAAATACTTCTTTTCGGTAATTTATCGTAGATCTTTGTAAATAGCGAATTAAAACTTGAAATGAAGACATCAAAATACAGGAGAGATGTCGCACAGGAAAGGAGAATATTTCGTCGTTGCTACGTCATTACTGGAAGTTGACATTGAGAAACCTTTTTAAATGAGTGAAACATATATATATATATATATATATATATATTTATATATATATATATATATATATATATATATATATGTGTGTGTGTGTGTGTGTGTGTGTGTGTGTGTGTATATATGTATGTATGTATGTATGTATGTATGTATGTGTATATATATATATATATATATATATATATAAAATTTATTTATGGGTTTCAGCCAAGTGGCTGCGGTCATGCTGGTGCACCACCGTGATTTTCCGTCTTTATGCTGTGCTCTCTTCACGTTCCTTGCATGGCTCTTCTCCCCCACCTGATATGGTCCAATCAAGGGTTTTGATGGCACATCTGGTGTATAAGAGAATTTGACATCGCTGCCCTAAACTGCGTCTCATTACGAGCCATTGGTTCGTCTGGTATCGTGGAGAGGAAAGCGTCAAGTTTTGTCTTGAAGACCTCCGCATCCATGTCTTGCATGTCTCTCAAATGTTTTGGCAGGACATTGAAGAGCTGAGGTCCTCTGAAACCGAGGCTGCTGCAGTATCTCGTTCTTATGTGAGATGCAGTGGACGGCACCTTTGGCACCATGCAGTGGCGACCCGTGCGGGCATTCCTGTAGTACTTGATGCCAAAGTTTGGCACCAGTCCTTCCAGTATTTTCCATATGTATATTATTACATATCTCTCCCGCCTGCGCTCCAGGGAGTAGAGACCTAGTGCCTTCAGTCGCTCCCTGTAGTTCATCTGTTGGACTGTGGCGATCTTTTTTGTATAGTGCCGCTGAATTGCCTCGAGTTCTGCTGTCCGCTTAACACTGTGTGGTGACCACAACTGAGAGCAATAGTCTAGGCGGCTCAGAACAAATGTCTTCCATAGAGTCAACATGACTTTTTGATCCCTTGTACGGAATGTCCTCAGTATCCACCCTGCCAGTTGTCTGCACTTTGCTGTCAACTTGACAATGTGCATGTGAAATGATGCATCACTACACATGTTGATGCCCAGATCTCTTATTGTTTGTGGTTCTGGGATTGCAGTACCTCCAGGTCCTGTGTATGCCAGTTGGGAGGAACTTGTGGTCTTGTAGCGCAGTACTTGAAATTTTTTTGCATTGAACTGCATACTATTTTGCTCTGCCCACTCATATATTGCATTTAGGTCATTCTACAGGCTTACAATATCATCAGGATTCTTTATTGCCTGAGATATCTTTGTGTCATCAGCATAGCTAGAGACAGTGGCTCTCCGAGTGACCGTGGGCATGTCCAAAAGGGCCACTATGAACAGTAGTGGCCCCAGAACAGTTCCTTGTGGAACACCGCTCAATATTTGTGTTTCCCTAGATAGTTCTCCATTGGCTGCAACTGTCTGACTTCTACCATTCAGGAAGTCATGCAGCCATTCTCCTAATTTACCAGCTATGCCCAGGTTTCGCAGCTTGTGACATACCAAACCATGATCAACTTTGTCAAAGGCTTTTGCAAAGTCGAGATATATCACATCAACATTTGAATGGTCAAGTAGCTGCTTCAGGAACCAGTCATAATGCTGCAAGAGCTGCGTGAGGCAGCTTCTACCTGGACGGAAACCATGCTGGGTCTCATTCAGCAAGTCATTTTCTTCTAGGAACGCAATCAATCTCCTTCTGACAATTCGTTCCATGACTTTGCTAATATGTGAAGTCAGAGAGACTGGCCTGTAGTTCCCAGCCTCTGCTCTGCTTCCACCTTTATGGATAGGACATATGGTGCCTTCCTTCAGCTTTTTGGGAAGTTTACCATTTGCAAGGAAACTCTGGAAGAGTATCCGGAGTGGTCCTGCTAATTCTTGTTTACACGACTTTAAGAGGACAGCTGGGAAACCATCGGGGCCAGTTGCCGAATTTGAGCTCATTTCATTTATGGCATTTATCACATCTTCCTCTTCAATGTCGATGTAGGTAATGGATGCAGTCTTTTTCTGCTGAGTGCTATTGTCAAAGAAATCAGCTGGGTTCTTTATCTGCATGTGACTCAGAGAAGTGAAGACACTCTTGAATTGTGTACTGAGCACTTCACTTATCCATGTGGGATCTGCAGTCAGTGAGCCATTAGGCAGGAATAGGGGTCCTATCTTATACTGTACCGTAGCAGTCTCTTTTGCAAATCTATAGAAAGCCTTGGGGTTTGTTTTTATGCTTTCTACTGCTCTCTTCTCCTTCTCTGCTCTCTCCTTTTCATGGGAGAGTTTAATTTTGTTTTCTATTTCTAACAGTGTTAGTTTTAATTTAGCCCTTTTCCTATCCTCCAGTTCTCTATTTAACTGGTTTGAGACCTTTGTTCTGTGTCTCATAAGGATTTTCCTGTCTCTAGGAATTCTATTGGCATGTTTGCTGGTCTTTCTATATGGCACGTATTTGGTGCATATGTCTTGTATGGTTGACATAAAATGACTTAGTTTGAGGTCATTGTCTTGTATAGAAAGGCTGTGATGCCAGTTTTGATTTCGAATCTCTCTGCGAATTGACTTCCAGTCCGCCCTGTGGAAATTCAGGTTGGATATTGCTTGAGTCCTCCTGGTGGGGTGGGTGTCAGTGGGTTGTCTAGGACCATACATAGTTAATTCTATAATGTTATGATCTGAGAGAGATGTGGGCGTTATTTTCACATTATGGATTAGGCTCACATTGTTTGTGAAGCAGAGATCTAAAATATTGCTTCCCCTGGTTGGTTGGAGTATATATATATATATATATATATATATATATATATATATATATATATATATATATATATATATATATATATGAAAGAAATATTATTTATTTTTCATAAAAGAACAAACTGAAGAGAGCCTATTATATATCCGAAGCCAATTTATTCATGCAATCCAAATATGAAAGCAAATCACTCAGCCATTTTCACGTAAAGAGAGAATAAACACACACACTGGTGTATTTCACATAAAACGTATAAATATATATGTATACTCACACATAATAATCATGTGAACGCATGTGTTGTACTTACAGTCAGATACGCTCACACACAAACGCACACGCGAACAGACGTGAAAAGGAGAGACAGACAGACCAATAAATTTCTAGAGCTCCACAAGTAATTAGTGCATTTGCACACACATTTAAACACATATATGTGCGTGTATATATACACACACATATATATATATATACATATTCACACGCATATATATATATGTGTGTATGTATGTATAACCATATATTTATATGCATGTTATGTCTCTATATATATATGTGTATGTGTATATACATACATACATCTCTCTCTTCCCCCCATATCCCTCTTCCCTCTCTCTCACTCTCTTTCTCTTCCTCTCTTTCTCTTCCTCTCTTTCTCCCCCCATACCCACCTTCCCCTCTTTCTCCCCCCATACCCACCTTCCCCCTCTCTCAATCCCCCTTCCCTCTCTTATACCCACCCTCTCTCCTCTCTTCCTCTCCCCTCCCATACCCATCTTCCCCCTCTCTTACATCCACCTTCCCCTTCTCCCTCCTCGTCAACACCCCCTCATAAGCTCATCCCACCACACCCCAACACACTCCTACTCTACCTTCCCACTCCACCCCATCCAATTCCTTACACCCACCACCCACCCCTACCCACATACCCCACCCTACCCACATACCCCTACCTCTACCCCACACTCCACCCATGCCTTCCCCACCTCCCAACACCCTCACATCACACCACACCAATACCCTTGCATCACACCACGCACACCACACCAATACCCTCGCATCACACCACGCACACACTACAACTGACCAACTACTTTCTTCCTTTCTCCCTTCCCCCATTTTCACACTACATACGTCAAGATCACCAGCAGTCTACCTCCCACACACAGCCCCTCGTTCCCTATCACCGTTTGTTATCTCCCCCTTTCTTAGCTCTCCTGAAATAAGAATTTCTAACTTCCGGTCAGTCATTGTTATGATCGGCCATTATTATGATTGACCGTTGACTGAACACTATTCAATTTTTTTTCTCCGTGTTTTTCTCCTTGTCTCCGTATTCTTTCTGTTGAAGAGCGTAGCTCGAAACGTCAAAGACTTTCCGTATTCCCGAGCGTCATACTAATATATACTTTTGTTATTTACACCACCTGTCCTCGTCTGTTGTTATTTTTTGTATATTCTCCCATATATACATATATGTATGTATACATGTATATATATATATATATATATATATACATATATATATATATATATATATATATATATATATATATATATATATATATATATATATATATATATATATATATGTATATATATATGCATACGTGCATGGATACATGTATATATATGTGTGTGTATATATATATATATATATATATATGCATGTATGTATATATATATATATATGTGCGTGTATATATATATATGTATTGACGTATTATATATAAAGGTGATGACACAGGATAAACAATGGTTATGTCATTTATGAACCACATTTGTTTATAACCATTTCTGTTATATGATACAGTGGACTCGTTAGTTGTGTGTCTGAGTAACATCTTACAGCTTCATGGGAGCCTTGAATATGAAGTGCAAATTATTTGGAGAAAACGAATTACATTTGTGCATTATACATATATTCATGTATATATACATGCGGTTGTTGTACTGGGTGTACGTCGTGCGACGATTAAGAGACTGTATTATAATAATAACTCCTGGTAGTTGGATTGGAAGCGGTCTGCTATGCAAATATTTTTAGACCTTTGAGAAATTGAATATTCATTGAATGTTCAGTACATAAAACATATGTTCAATACATAAAACCTAACTAAATGCTGGAAATCATCTTTCAGTGTCTTGGTATTTCTATTTATTCACTGTTTATAACAATTGATAATGGTTTCAAATTTTGCCACAAAGGCATCTGTTTTGGGGAATGGAATGTGTCGATTATATAGACCCATTGTTCAACTCGCACTTAGCTTATCGACCCAGCAGAATCTGAACTCAGAATGCAGCGGCAGATGAAATACCGATAAGAATTTTGCCCGGTGTGCTAACGTTTATGCCTGCACGCCGCCTTATTTGACAAACGTAATAATGCCTGCTGTCATTGTCAAAGCACTCGTGAAATTTTGAGGGAGGTAGTATTTTCGAATTTATAAGCATTAAGATATTTTACTCTTTATTTTATTCTTTATTTATATAATTAATTTCATATAATTAATCAGAGGGAGAATATCCATTTACGTTATCTATCCTGGAGTATCCTGGAGTATCCACGAGAATACGTGCTACTGAATGTCCTTCACTAAAAGTTACGCCGAATGGTGGAATCGTAATGTTAAAATGAATGACAGATTGTCTACCACCCACTTATAGTATGTTTTGTCAAAGCCGTAAAGATGAAAAGTAAAAGAAATACCAGTAGGATTTGAATTGAGAACGTAAGGAGACGTAGCTAAATACAACCAGGCATTATTCTATTGAAGTTCTAACTTTTGTCAATCACTCTTGACAAAAGAAATCATGGTGAAAGTTGGGTAACCATAAATATAGTTTATTGTTCAAAAAGAAACTGGATCGTTTGCAAAAGAATGTATGCACAAAGTATGCTTTGTGTGACGGCAACTCAATCTACCTTTATGATATTGTAGGTGTGTGACTGGCTGGGAGTGTATTACGATTATACCTAGAGCTAGCTGAAGCGTGAAGATGTGCTACTTACACAGTTTCTTTTATTCTTTCGCTTTAAATTTCTTTCTTGTCAACCGTACATTTCTTTACATTACTTTTTGAAACAAGTGTATGAAGGCGAATGAAATATTAAAGAAAGAGAAAAATAGCAACTTTTTTTGTTATATTATGCCCTACACAGTGCATCTCCCACTATCACTCTACTCTCACTTTTTGTTCTCCTTCATCTCTCTCTTTATCTATCACCACTTTTCTTTCTCTATCAATAAGTCCCTCCCACCATTTTGCACTCTCACTACAACTCATCTTTGTCATATATAAAACAGCAGAACGCCTTAGACTTGGTCACTTCACAGTGTCGGAAAGCAGGTTGTAAATCGTTCTGCAGAATTTTTTCTGTATCCCGTTCTTTTCCCATACAGTGAAAAGCTCCTTATTCCATTGCAGCATTTGAATAACAACAACAAAAATGAGTGACGCTAGCACAAAAACCTCCACAACACTCCGCTCTCAAAAGAGAAGAGCACGTCCAAGGGCATCTCTTCGTTCACCAGCTTACAGTGGTATGACAACTCAAGTCCGTTCTGCACCTATTTCTCTGAGCGCTGGGGTGGCAAAAGAATCTTCCCAAAGAAGTGTTGCTGAAATGAAAAGTAGCAGCGAAAGAGAAAAGAGAGACTTACAAGGTTTGAATTCAAAGCTTGCTAACCACCTTGAAAAAACACGTATGCTGGAGGCTGAGAACAAACATCTTAAGGATCTCTTAAATAGAGCTAAAGTTGAATTTAACGTTGATGTGATCAAAATCTCATTCCAAGAGCAGCTGGATGACTTAAAAGCACTCATCGAAGAGAAGGATAAGGAAAATGCAGCTGTGAAGTCCAAAAATGAATCGCTTGAAGAAGAAGTTGAAGATTTGACTGAACAGTAAGTAAAATTTTCTCTTAATTTTTGCTCTCCTTTATTATGTCGTTTGAAACTTCTACGCATCATAAAAGTTTATCTTAAAGATGCAGTCATGTTCTTTTAAGTAGGCCACTCTAATTTCCTTTTAATTCTCTTTCTCCACATCCTATCTTAAGTGAATCTGAACATTATCTTTAGTCACTTAGCACTTAAAATTTTAAGATTTGCAACATTTAATATACCACTACTAAGCACAGAAATATTGCTTGGTTTGCGTTGCAGAACAAAGCCTCCTGTGCCATTCTCATATTATGTAAAAATGTCTAACTGGAGAGTTCTACCTTTTTGAAAAGAATCTTTATATGGTTCGACGTTTAGAACAACAAGCAAGAATGTGGTTGAGAGACATTTCACAAAGACATATTAAACGGATTCAGCTAAATTGGCAACGTCCAGATGAAAAACACCTGAGACTTTAAGTCGGACATATCTATCGATAAGGTTGAAGTTTAAATACATATCTAACATAATGAATTTGCTAGCCACCCTAGTTTCATTTAGAGTGCAAGTCAATCTAAAGTGATTTCTTTATTCAATTAGTCCTTTGTGGGTGTTATTATAGCTGATTTCTAGTCTATGTAAAGCTAAGATATAAATTAAGCCCGATAGGTTTAACTAAGCCTCCAATAAGCAGACTTACCCTTGACTTGTCAAATTCTCTCTGCATCAGCCCACGATTCTAATGTTAATAGAGCGGTATTATTTACAAAGCGAGCCATCAAAATGATGATAATGTCTGAATAAATTAGCACAGTGTATGAATATTAAAGGTGATATTTAGGAAATATTAGTGAAGACTCAAGCGAGGAAAATTTTTTAAAAATTGGGAAATAGGGAAATCGTGTCGAACCAAATCTGTGATGGCTAAACAATAAAGAAGCTACTGTAGTGTAATTCAGTGTCAACGACACTTAACCCACTCTTACCACCGACAACTAGCGCCATTGAAAGACCTTGACTGAAATGAATTTAGCAGTGATCCATTGAATCCAGTTCCAAAACTTTTTACGACCTGTTGTAGGAGGTGATGCCTTGCATTTCAGACATTAAAGAATTCAATCTGCTTTAGATGTTTTAGAAAATTAATAACGAATTATATCAATTGCTTTGTTAATACTGTTCACTAAAAGAAGACATCTACTGCACAGGTTATATATATTGTATCATACTTTAACACTATGTGGACTGAGATCCCCGTTGACAAGACTCAGACTGAATAAAGTGTTAAACATGGTATGCAAATTAGTAGCTCCAGCTGTCTGTAGCTATTGGATTTGTTGAGTATATAATTTCTCAGGACCTAGCCAAATTGATGTGGACACCCAATGAAGTACAACAACACTGGGCAAAAAAAAAACAAAAAAAAACTAAAAGATTTATTGTCTGCTACCCAAACAAACGGTGCTCTACTACACAAAATCGAGTTGGCTGATTCCGAATTGCTGTAGCACGTCTGGATTTTGAGTTATGCGCATAATTACATATTAATACTATATTAGAATCAGGAGGAATTAAGTAAATAATTATTATATTTATATTATTACTGTATATAGTAAATTTATGTTCAAGGCAAATATTATTATAATATAATGGTATATAGTATATTTATGTTAAGAGAATACTCACTTCGTTTTTTGATACGCTCAGCTCAGAAATGCTTGAGATACTTGCTCTTGCACTTATGCATCGTACTGGTCTCCCGTTGTAGGAACCAGCAGTAGTCACTCATTATGTGTGGATTAAACCGGCCTTGATACCTCGTTTCTATCTATATATCCTGGTGGAACCTCTCACCTTGCTCATTACTAAGGACACCAAGATTCGTTGGAAAAAATTCGAGACGAAAATGGAAGAAGTGTTTTTCAAGGGTCATGTGTTTTCCAATGACAATGCCTGCTTTCAGTTTTGCGTCACTTTTCTCTGTACCAAATTCTACTTTCTGGCACTGGAAGCCACAACTATCGTGTGTCATTGCTTTTACGAAGTTTTTCATGAGGCCGAGTTTAGTATGAAAGGGTGGAAGGAAGATCTTTTACGGGTCTACCAGTGGCATATGCTGCACATTGTACCGCCCAACCATGCGCTCATCTCTTTAAGGCCAGTCGTTTACAGTGTAATGATTGCTGTCGTGGCGGCTGTTCCAAACACACAAGAAGCAGATATTTTTGGTATATCTCAGCTGCAGTCCTATGAGGAGGGAAATCACCTATAAATCACCACAAATACTCCGCTTGTGAACTGAGTAATTAACTCTTTTCAGAAAGAGTTCTTTCGATTCATAAGTTTCTTTCCATACCGACAACATGACCCAGAGGAATGGAAGGTTTTTCATTACCGTTATGTGACAACACAGCTTTGAGGCTAATCTTACTCAAGTCTATAAACAATCTCTATTCGTTAGCCGCGACAGCGGAAACGACACTGAGAGTTACCAAGAACAAACTAACGCATTTGGCATTGCACACAATACGTCAGCATCATCTGCTGAGAGCCCCTTCAGTCATGACTGACCATGGGATTGCACCTAGAAAGTTACCCTCCCGGACAAGGTTGTTTATGGAAGACCAGCAGTCGCCCATACATACCAGCCTCCCCTCTCCATGCCACCAGTGTTATCTAAGGGAACGGCAAAGGCCGATACATCTTGGCGTCGCAATTCATTTCTACAGCTGAGTGAACTGGAACAGCGTATAAATAAAGTGTCTTGCTCAAGAACACAACACGCAGCACGGTCCGAGATTCGAACTCGCAACCTCGCGATCGTAAGCTCGACGCTCTGACCACTGAGCCATGCGCCTTCTATTGCTAAACTAAATAATGAACTTACTCATCGTTTGTTTTATTGTTGCTATTTTCTTTAATTTTGAATTAAGACCGCTTTCATTTTAGCAAATTTTATAATACGGCTTATATCTAGCCGAAAGTATAGTTACAATCATGCGCAAGCGCATAACTCAAAATCATGACGTGTTAGAACAATTCTTAGTACAGATTTGGAATCAGCATCCTCGATTTAGTCTAAAACATCTGCTTTTACCCCAATAACATTTTTTTTGTCCAGTGTAATCGATTGAGCCTGTTTACCATTTTTTTCAGTCGCCAGAGAAATAGTTAAATTTGTCCTGTTTATATATCTACAACTTAATTTACATATATTCACAAGGATTGTGTATTGTTTCTTTAGAATAGGAAAGATGATAGTCTAATTGAATTTGTCCTACAAGTTCCAAGGGATACTAGTTCTCTGAGAGTCTATCACTTCCATTCTTCGTGGTTCTCTTTTTTAATTGATTACATATGTCTGTAAATATCTATCAGTCACCGGCGCAAATTATTTTTCGGCTATACAGAAAGCCTCGCTCACAGTGAATTTAATAAATCCCTGTAAATTACAAGCATTTAGTTTTATCATTTTCGAATAAATGAAAGAAGCGCAGACTGCGGTGAATGAAACACAACATTTAGTAGTATTCTACTTTTGCTAACACACTGTAAATATTGCAAATTGCGTCAAAGAAAGTAATATAAAATGGAATCGGATCTTTTCGGTTGTGGGCACAGATTTGGACGTTTTCAAATTAAATGAAATTATTTACATTTGGTTTATTGATGTAATTTTCGTGCTGAATCCGAACTTAGGATTCAAGGAAGTAATATAAATTGGGATCTTCTCGGTTGTGGGCACAGATTTGGATATTTTAAAAATAAAAGAAAGCTTTCAACTTTGGTTTATTGAAGTAATTTTTCACGCCGAATCCGAATTTAGGATTTACTTATTCGAGAAAGCATTTTTTAAATATGGCACAGGGTATAATTTTCAAATTTTCAACTTTTTGCTAGTGGGTTCCCATTTTTCGAATTAATAAACACTTGGCGAAATCTTGTACTGGTGTTTGCAGTGGTGAAAGTGTTACATCCATACTCGAAGACACGACAGACTACAGAAGACAACAGTTTTGCTTGTAAACATGGCTCGATGTGAGGTTTACTGTCATGTGAATAGTAGCGGCTTTCGATTGGCCAAAATTACCAAAAATGTTTACAAATCTTAACAGCTTTCAACTTTCATTTATTAATTCATTGCAAAAGTGAACCTCATTTTCTTAATTTGCAAATATTTGGAATGAAATTTAAAAAAAGAATGAAGAATCTGTGACAGCAAGCGAAGAGATCAATACACTATAATTAGCAAGTAGCAAACCTGCAGCTTTTTATAAGCGGATTCCATTTTGTGACAAAAGTCTTCGTTAAAATCATTTTTCGTTAAAATCATTTTTCGTAGAAAAAAAAAAAAAAAAGACGTCAGTTCTTCAAGCGAACATGTTTAATCACTCCTATCAAAAATATTATTCCTTTCCAAATTAATTATATCTATAGGAGAAATTGTCAGTTGCATAATCCACTTGATTAACTGAATTCGAAATTAACGTAATATTTATAAACACGGATTTCTCATTCAGAGAGAGAAATATCCATCCTCCAAATTGTGCAAAGAAGAGGATATAGTTAACAATTTGTAGAGAGTTTTATTTACAGCTTATGAATTATACTTAACTCTGTACCAGCATATAACTAAATTTTTGATATTGTGTACTACGCTTGTGTTTATGAACTTGTGAAGATAAGATCTGAAAGATTAAATCTCGGGTAGTATCCATCCATTAGTAATTATTGTTGTTAAGCCCGACATTGAGACTGAACCCGCCAAAGTTCCATTCGTGAAGAGACTGTCTTATTTTTGTTGATCAATGTGTGCAACCATTTAGAACTCGGTATGGTGCAATTATACAGATATTTAGACGCTATGGCTTGTTGGAGATTCGACCATGTAAAAGAGACTCTCTCATCGTTTTTCGCACCGTATGTGCATTTATTCACCAATATATATTGTTCTTTCCATATATACAGCGTCCTAAGCAACTGCGCTGATATATTTATTAGGATAAGAAGAGCAGCTTCTTATCCCCCAAAATATATTCAACGTTAAGTTTCTTAACAAAAGATATTATGAAAGTGTGTCTGCTAGCCACGTCAATCCCTATCTAGTATAAATAAATATTCTTTAGCAAAACAATTTCATTATTTTTCTGTCAGACTTCGCCAAGTGCAGGACGAGAGAGACAGAGTGCAAACCGAAATCGATGGATTACACGATGAAGTTGCCCGCCGCATTGCAGACAGCGAGACCAGCAGAAGGAGGACAAGTGAACTGGAGAAGCAACTTGCAGATTGGAAGAAGAGATATGGCATTCTTGAGGCTCAAATGGGTGAACTTAGAACGGTATGTTGCAAAAGTTTGAATTCGCAATCTCTATCTTTCTCTCGATTGGCTGTAAACTCACACACACACACACACAGAGATAGCAAAGAAATACGCATATACACATACAAATACATAGATGCGTGTATATATTTTGTCGTGGCACTCCGTCGGTTACGACGAGGAGGGTTAAAGTCGATCCGATCAACAGAACAGCCTACTCGTGAAATCAAAATGGTGCAGAAGCTGCGAAGGTAGTCTCTGCCATCACAGAAACCATACTGCTTGGGGTTCAGCAGATTGCTGTCCTCGAGGAAGTGAGTTATTCGCGATCTCACCACCCTCTCAACTACTTTAATGACATGAGAGGTGTATGAAATCGGACGGTAGTTGGCTGCGAGAGATTTGCTTCCGTTTTTGAAAACTGGAACGACAGACTGGGAAAGAAAGTGATCAGGAATGTAGCCTGCGTCAATTGAGCCCCTCCAGAGCTCAGCTATAGCGGGTGAAATTTGATGTCGGCACATCTTCAAAACAGTGACCAGGAGTTCACCGGGAACTACTGCCGAGTGTGCTTGATCTTATTTATTTCTGTTAGGATATCAGGAGCACCAAAAATAATGTCAGATATAGTTAGTTGAGGGTTTACATCACTGATACTAGGTATCCATATATATGTTAAGATAATAGATACATGTGTTGTGCACGCGCGCATGTGCATATATATATATATATACATTCACTAGTCGCCATGCTTGATCGATAAATCCACAAGTTTTTTTTTTTTATTCTGTAGCTATTTTCTTTTATTGCTTTCTATTGAAGAACGTAGGCTCGAAACGTAAAAGAGTTTCTCACTTTTTTAATAATAGTGTTTGAAATGGACCACCATTTGGAAGACCAGATGCTTCCATGTCCTTTCGTAGGGACGCCATGACACTAAGCATTTGCTCGGGAACCTTGATCATGGATGGAGCCAACAAAACAAAATGTAGTCATATACTGAACCTAATACGCGGGTATTAATTTCAATTTTAATAACGTTATAATGCATGGGGAAGACATTAAACATACTCAATCGATAATATCAATATCCACCTTGATAAACTAAAAACAGTTAATAAAACTGTAGAGAATATCGCATTGCCAGCTACCATAGTCATTCTGTGAATAAAATCTTGTGATTTCTATAACTTCGGTTATTAAAGTACAGCAAATCTTCTAATGATAACAGTGCATGAAACAACAGAATATACTTCCTTTGCGAACCAATTACATTTCTCTTATTTTCGTACTTTCTCTTCTATCTGGGATGAATTGTCGAGACTTATGTAAAAGTTATTTTATAAATAAAAAATAAACAATAGCGTAATTTTCTTTTCTCTAGAATTTACAAAACGAAACTACTCAAAGACTGGAATTAGAAAACCGTGTAACGATGCTGGAAGATGAACTTGCTTTCCTCAATGATGTCCATAGTGCCGTAATGTTGCTTTTATTTTTTTCTCTTTCCTGCTGTTTTTTCTTGTAGGGCAATTGCCAAGAAGGTTTAGCTATTTCCGTTACATATTACTTCATAGTGTTTTAAGGCTTTCTGAGAATCAGATTGCTTCACTTGCACAATCATAAATAAGGAATCACTACTTTTTCAAGTGATCAGTTTCAGTTATCTGACCGAGTTGGTAGACAGTGGCTCGCATGCAGATGAGGAATCTGCGATTATCTACAGCTTGAACACTTATCGATAACTAGAATGCTTATCTGTCAAACTACCCGTTACACATATCTATTATTACAGTTAAGAAACTCTCAAGAGAGTTGAACATCAGAAGTTCTTCAGCGAAGAAACCCTCCTCAGGCAAGTGAAACGGCCCATGAAGGACCGGGGAGCATCCAGGTCACAACTCCTGTGTGCACTTCAGCTGACACTTATTTGCCATTTGGATATTACTGACTTAGAGATGTCATCTAGTTGACTCTTCTCCGTTGACTCAGCTTCCAAACTTACTCTTAAAAAATAACATTTGTTCTCACGAAAGCGGTGAAACGTCCAAGTTTACCGTAAATACTTAGCGTTAAAATAGGTAAACGTTGCCTTCAATCGATATGGAGGTTCATTTTCTTCCTCCTCAGACACATCTAATTGGAACACGTGACTGCTGATTCTGATATTGCTTCTCAATAAAAAAAAAAAACTAATATTGTTTATCTCCATTCTACTTACTGTTTTGTTTTCCTTACTATTTGCAGGAATGCAAAGAATATCAAGCAATGTTATCCAAAACACAGAAGCTACCCGACTTCCAAGAATCATGGAAGGCCGAAATTGGAGATATGGTTGCTGACTTAAGCGCTGAATATGAGGCTCAGTTGAATACAATTACTGCGTCGATGGAATGTCGTCATGCAGAACAGGTAAAGAAATATATAGACGATTAAATATATTTGAAAACTTTAAAACTGTTCTGCTGCTACGCAGTTGCTAGCAAATACACTATTCTTTTTTTAAAAAAAGCAGTCTGTTTGTGTTTCCGTCGAAACATTTAAACAACGTAGAATCGTTACTGTCAGACTGTATAGATGTTTCAACATATTGTCCAATAATACCAACCATGTCGAGATGTTATATATCCATTGCTATTATGATTTTCTTTAGTTTGAACTGTGTATTATTTGGAAGTGTGACTTGTGTTTTGCCTTTATTTATCATTTGCGTATACATGATTTTACTGCTCGTCCTCTAATTGTTTTTGCATAACGAAAGGAAATTTGGTACTTTATTTAGAAAGAGCTTGTGTATCTTAACAATTTCTCACCTAGAAAGCCAGAAACATGGCATTTCAAATTTGCTCATGATTCATTTTGTCGATTAAAACACAAAAGCGAATTTTGTATAATCTATGACCATACGAAGGAAGCCCTGGATATTAAGTTCATATTGATCGATATGCATTGCATTTCGTCCAGCTTTGCCACAGCATAATGTAACGCGATTCTGAAATTATCTATAGCTTCTCTGATCCACTCATAAATATATCACAGCCATAAGAGTTCGATCTCATCGCATGATGCGTTGGGCAAGTATCCTTCACCATAACTCACCATGCTAGCTGAACAGTTTTATTGAAGGCTGTCAAATAAGTACATGTATAAATTCGTACGTTCATATGTATGTAGGTAGGTAGTAACTCGCAAAGGTGGATGTGTACTTATTGTAAACTTCTTCCTAGTATCTGCACCGACTGTTTATATTTAAATTTGAAAATATATCCTTGTTCCATGCAATAATGTAGTTGTCAAATACTGGATCGAATTTATTCGACTAACACTCTCCCCTCATAAATATATCTGTCAGTGCTATATGATGAAAACGAATTCGATCCCATATCATGGTAAACTGGGCAAGTAACCTTTACCATTGACTCCATTTAACCAATGAGGTCGCGTTTTCAAGTTAAGGAAACAGGCTGTATACACAGTATACAAATTTGAATTTGTTAAATAGAGGCATTCTTGCTTTCAGCTCACCCTAATCCTCGTTCAGATCATTTGGAGATGGAAGGGGAGTCAAAGAATTTTTTGTGTAATTTTTCCTTCTCAAGCCAAGTTTCCTCCTCATCAGTTTTGGACAACATTCCAACCATTTGTAATTCGCCTCACTATTGGCAAATGTGAAAAATAAAAAAAAGTTTTTTAATTATAGTTTTTTTTTTTCACCCTCAATAGATGCAGAAACTGAAAGCAGGGGCCAAGCCCGAAATGGTTGCTCAAGTCTCGAGTGAAAATAGGCGTTCACGTATGGAATCGGGCGATATGTCGGGTAGATTAAGCGGATACGAAACTCAGGTAAGGAACATTACATAAATCTATCTATCTATCTATCTATCTATCTATCTATAAATTTAGCTAGGTAGCTAGATACCTACTCACACATATACCGTAATACATACACACATATACGTGCATATATATAGCTATATATATATATATATATATATATATATATATATATATATATATATATATATATATATATATATATATATATATATATATATATATATATATATATAAAGGGAAAATACACACATGTATTTATATATATATATATATAGAGAGAGAGAGATATGTACATTTACATAGAGATATTTATATATATATTTAAAGATAGATATCTACACAAACACACACACACACACACTCACACACACACACAAATTAATATATATATCAAAATGCAGCCACATGTGAATGGTTGGCGATTTTCTTTCTCCGTCTTCCTTTGTATTGGACTTTCCTCTGTTTCTGAAGAATAGCGTCGCTCGAAACGTTAAACCATCTTTCTTTCTTTCCCTGAGCGTCTGCTAATACTTTACATGTACCACGTCCTTACGTTGTTGTTTTGTTGTGTTTGTTGTTCTTTTTTGAGGATTTACGATATATATATATTTGTGTACCCAAATGTCAGTGAGTACGCTGGTGTATGTTTGGTCAATAGCATTTTCCGTTGTCCTCGGTATTAAGAATCTATACTTATACATACATATACATGTACTTATGTGTATAAATTTAGTGATGGTGGTGTGCAACAACTATATATTAAGAAAAGCGATATAGTCAGCATTTTTATAGGAACTGTTTATTATTTTTCCTTTGAGAGAAATTCATACTTCATATATATATATATATATATATATATATATATATATATAGAGAGAGAGAGAGGGGGAAAGAGAGAGAGAGGGAGAGAGAGAGATAGAAATAATAATAATTATATAAGATTATATAAGATTATGAATGTGTTTTGATAGTTTCTTGTTAATAATTGCATTATTTATCTTGTCTTTATAGATAGCAAATATGAAAAGTAGAATGAGAGATCTAGAATCTCAACTGGAGGAAGCCCTAAACGGACGGGCAACAGATGCTGCGAATTACCAATCTGAGATTAGTGGCTTGCGTGCAGAGTTGGAGGCAATGTTGAAGGAATTACAAGACCTAATGGATGCTAAACTGTCCCTGGAATTGGAGATTGCAGCATACCGCAAACTCCTTGAAGGAGAAGAGAGCAGGTAAATAATAAATATTTAACTTCAAACAATAACATTCTAAAAAGTCTTCCCGTTTTTCCGTGGGTTTCTTCTGATAGGGTCGTAGAGACACTTTTGAGACAAAAGGCATAAGAAACGCGGTAGAATCCATTGTTTAGGTTTTGTCAAAGCTGAGAAAAGGAGGAAACAGAGAGAGAGAGAGAGAGAGAGAGAGAGAGAGAGAGAGAGAGAGAGAGAGAGAGAGAGAGAGAGAGAGAGAGAGAGAGAGAGAGAGAGAGAGAGATGAGATATTCTCAGATAGCGAAATAGTAGAGCGATCAGTTAATTGAAATTGAAGACTGAATTACATAAACAATCTACAATAATGCGGTTCAAAATTTCAACTTCTGCTCAACACCCTATTGTCACAACTGCATAGCAAACAACACGCACGTTTTTTCCAACCACCTTCGTATTCTCACTACAATACTTACACATGATGAACAAATGGAAATCACTCACATATACTTCAAAAAGAGGTACAACTTTAAAAATCATCAACAATGGTGCAGCATATTATTCTACAACACTACAAATCATACCACAATATCACTAATAACCACCATGAACGTTAAAAATACGTCAATTAACACGCACGCTCTCACACGCACAAAAATACGTATACCAAAACACACAAAAACTGACTAAATTTTTTACCTTTTTGAGTCACTGACATCTTTAATTTCGCATATCACAAGCAACTAGTTTGTAAAATCATCGTTCGCTAGGTCTGATAGAAAAAGTAGCCAGATTTCAATATGTCCACACGTTACACTTTTGTGCAAGAAACGCAAATTGAATGATATAAACCGACAAAGAAAACGACGGGATCACTTTTTCCAACACCCTTTCTCTCTGGGCCAAACTTATGTTGAAACTCAATAAACCACATCCACCTCCAGCGAGAGCAAATACGAAACAAACTTCATTTTGTTGGAGAAGATGTTGCGTTATATGTACATAGCAATCCATAACATTTGTGCCATTACATGAAATGTATTTTTCTTTTGCAGGATGACTTCATTTGTGACTAGTGTTGGTGGATTTCAAACAGACGCTGAAAGTGCACTCTCAGCTGCACTCGGAGCAGCAAGTGAGTTGCATTTGTCTTCTCTGTGTCATATATATATATATATATATATATATATATATATATATTCGTGTGTGTGTATGTATATATATATATATATATATATATACATGTATATATATATATATATATATATATATATATATATATATATATATATATATATATATATATATATATATCTACACGAACGTAAGTATATACACACGAGGTTAAAATGTATCAGACTTTTGGCACAGGAAAAAAAATTAAAATCTCATTATTTTGATTTAGTCTCCTTCAAGGTATTCGCCTTGGGAATCTATGCACTTCTGCCAGCGTTCCTACCACTGCTGTAAACATTTCTGGAAATCGCTTTTGGGGATGCTGTATAGACGTACCGTCGAATTTTCCTTAATGTCCTCAATTGACTCAAATCTTCTCCCTTTGGCACTTGGCTATTCCCCAAGCTAAAAACGAAGAACACTCAGAGGGAGACAAGTCTAGGGATTCGGAAGCCTGACGAAAAATTAGTGTGTTTTGCTTGACGAAAAATGCTTGGATGACGTAGGCAGAGTGAGCGGGTACATTGTAATGGTGTTGTCAGTTCTTTGCTTGCCCACAGGTCGGGCCATTTCCACAGTACAGCTTTACGAAGGCGACGAAGAATCCTCGGGTGTACTCTTCGTAAATTGTCAGAAATTATGGTGCGTATACATGGATAACATTAGTAGTAAAAAAAAAAAAAACAGATCATCATCAGTTTAACATTACTGCGCGCCTTTGGACCGGTTGAACTACTCCTTTAGTTGTGTTTTGCTCATAACCTCATGTCCAAAGGCCTTCTGAATCTTCCCGATAGTCTGGGCAAGCATATCTTCAAGTTTTTGGCAGAATTTAATACAGTATCTTTGGTCAATATTGAATCAAGGGTTCTGTTTAAACAGAACCCTTGATTCAATAACACTGTGTATAAACTCTGTATTTGGAATGACCAATTTCAAAGACTGTTGGATTTTACTCAGAAGGTATTGGAATCTTATATGTATACCATTCTGCCCAAACATTGGATTTACAAATACAATATCCCTACATTCACTCTCTATTTCCTATCTTAACTAAACTAACTATTGCTTAATCATCCTCTTACACCGTCTCCGATGAAGGGATATAATAAATATCCTGGAAGCAGCTGTAAGACATTCTATTTATAAATGTTCTATATTATACACAGCATTGGTCTTTTATCTCATTTCTAAAAGTAAATCCTGATATATATATATATATATATATATATATATATATATATATATATATATATATATATATATATATATATATATATATATATATATATATATATATATAGGGAGAATTCACAAAAAAAAAAAGCCGAAAACAGGTGGTGTAGACAACAAATAGATGTATTAGTTTAACACTCGGGAAGTGAAAAAGTCTTTACGCTCTTCCACAGAAAGGAACACAGAAAGAAAGAGGGAGAGAAAATAATGTCTAGTGGCTAGCGATCTTTGATATATATATATATATATATATATATATATATATATATATATATATATATATATATATATATATATGCACACATATATATATATATACATACATACACACATATATATACGCATATATATGATACATACATACATACATATATATAGATGATAGATAGAGAAACATGTGTATAGGTACATAGGTATATATAGTTCTTGAACATAAGTTTTTTATTCTTTACTTATGTTTATTTGCTTTATAACTTAACAGTGTAAGAGATTGTATAAGCAGCGGTTCAAGACGTTACAAGAGAAAGTGGTGATTGCTGGTTTGCTGGAAGTTAGCTTTTGAAATGATGTTGATGGTCATTATTAGTTATAATGTTTCTTATTTGTATATACATTAGTATAAATACACACACATACACACACACACATATATATACAGTTTATAATATTCATACTTCTGGATATTTTCTTCTCAAGGTAAAGTGACTATGAGTCGCTCTACAACTGGCAGTGTGGGCGTCGTTGAATTAGAAACCGAGGGAAAATACATTGAAATTGAGGATCTTGCTAAGTTCCCAAGGGTAAGTGTACTTCGATTTGGTGTTTTTCTTTCTGTTGTTGCAGTAGGCTTCATGACAAATGTGTTTTGACAGGAGATCCAACTCATCGCATAACATGTTCATATACATACGTTACAACGCTGAACAGGTCAGAGCCACTAGTACTTTTCTTTGGTCGATTAGAATACAAATCTGTAGTAACATAATGTGTGCGTAACGAGAAGTACACAACTGCTCGCTCCAAATGCCTCATCGAAGCAAGCCTTCATCACACACACACACACACACACACACACACACACACACACACACACACACACACACACACACACACACACACACACATACACGTTCACAGATATAGAAATCAATTTTACCTCTGTCACATTTTATAGCATTCGTTATCTAATTTATAGTCATCATTATTCCTTCTGCAATGTATAATGTGTTTGTTCTTTCTAATTGTAGAGCTCAACTAACATGAAAAACTGGACATTGAGCCAAAGGCTAGAAAATGGCAAGACCAACACCCATACATTTACCAATGGTGACGTTTTTACTTCTGGTAAAATGATGAAAGTAAGTTTAAGCTGTTTTCTTAAAAAAAAAAGATTATTACATTAACTAAATATCAGATATTATAAGCATCAATTTAAATCGCTAAAATTAAAGGCAGACCATTGAAGAGAAGAGAATCTGGTATCTAGCGATTGGTGGGACTCAACATATCCCATGACACTCTTAGAGCAATATTAGTTATATGGTTGCTGATATGTCTATTCTACTAATTTACTTCTATTACATCTGACCCATGTGAGCATGCAAATGTGGACATGAAAATGGCAAAGATGACGATGATGATGATGGTAACGAAGAAAATGATGATGATTCAGTTACTTTGCATCTGTGTTGTTAAGAATGTTTCCAAGTTGTGCATATATCACATTAAAACCATTAGCAGTTAATTCAAAATGGATGCTACGTCTTTGACGACTGCAGTAGCCACGGAGAAGAAAACAGTTGCTAATCATTCAGTGTTCAATCAAAATTGTTAGAGCGGTGAACACATTGCCTAGTGTTATTCGTTCTACTTCTTCACATTCTTAATTTAAATCCCCTTAATGGCTATTTTACATTACCTCATCTGGGGTTGATAAATTGTATAAATTACCAATTACGTACTGAGGATTATAACATCGATAGACAACCTTCTCAATAATGTTTCATACATTTTGCCTTGGCAGGATCGTTAGAGTGTCCGAAAAATGTTCTTTGGCATTCGTTTTCGGCTCTTTACTTCGCATTTTCAAATCTTCCCGCATTCAACTTTTCCGTCCACCACTTCTTGTTTATAAAATAAAGTACAAATGAAGAACTGGAGTCCGTGTAATCGACTAAACCTCGTGTTCATATTTCTGATTTTTGTTAATGATGTTATTATAATTAATTCTTTTATATCCATCTTTAGATTTGGGGATCAAAACACGGTGCTGGTCAAGGTGGCATTGTATCTTCTGTCGCTGAATGGGCTACAATGGCCATGGCCTCAACAATTACTTTGAAAGACGACAAAGGCAAGGTAAGGTCCCCTAATTCATTGATTCAACACACACTTTCTCTTCCACAGCTTTGCACTATATCTCTTGGGCACTCCATCACTTCGTCAGTCAATGCGATAATATCAATGTTGTTATTTGCCCTGGTTTCCTACCAATAGTAGCCAAATGTCTCAGGTATACCATCCTACATAACATGAACATATATTATTTACGGAAAGAAAAGTGTGAAAGAATCTGTTACGCTGTCAGAAGTTCTATATTTCATTGTCAAAATCACTTAATATTCAAAGAGTTAGGAACACTCAGTGTTAGAGAGAAATCATGTGTAGTCAAAATAACTAATGAAATGTTTCCTTTTAACTTGTTAATATAAGGAGCAGAGACAAAATATCCTGTCTACAAGACTCCTGTGAATAGTTTCGTCATACGCAGACTAAAATGTTTCATCGCTATCACATTAGAAGATTATTTTGGAGAAGCCTAAACTCTTTAGTCATGAATCTCTGTGCCTATTCATTGTTTTATTTTCAATCTTTTTCACTTTTCAGGAAAGTGCTGTCCTCGTTATCAAAACGAACACATGAAGAATGTAGCTCTCCTGCTGAACTTGTGTGCATTTTGTCTCAGCTGAAAAGTTTTGTTATAGTTAGCACCATGTTTCACAAAGTCACTTTTTTAACCATCATAATAATAATTTCGGTAAAATAATACTTCTAAAACAAACTTCTAACCTCTTCAAATTTTCTGTTTTAAATTGTTCACATGGTTATCTAGAATTTACGATCATTAAAGAAGTATGAGGAAAACAGTTTTCAAAACGATATATTTTGCAACAATATTAACAAACGTTTCAACTTGATACATTTGTGTAATCATGATTTCAATAAAGACCGCTAGCCTTGTTACCTAGGTGCTATGACAAACAATGTGCTCCCTGTTTTGTTCCCAGATGCTTCATACTTAGTGATATTTCACGCAATTTTATCAAGGAAAACACAACGATATCTGACGAAAATATGATATAATTTTCTTCCAGAACAGTGAACATTATTTGTTATTACATTTACAACCATGTACTTTGTACTTTGATTTTGAGGATCTTTTTGTTAAAATGTATGGAAAAAGGGCAATAAAATACTTTTAATATATTTATTTTCATATGCTTTATAAATCACCTTTAAGTAATCTCCTCCTAATTTCAATATTTTGTAAGTGTAAAATAATGTAGAATCGATAGAATCGATAAGATTTTCGTTCTATTTATATCATATCATTTTATCATATCATTTTATGTCCTTGTTTAAGTCAGGACATCAACAGAACTTTGTGAATTGTTTGATGTGTATGAGTATGTAAGCATGTTCTATAAGCACATGCAGTTTTAAGAATGTGTTCAGTTGAGGCCCTCAAATGGAGAATCTCTGGTATATTTACGAAGCCACGGAATGATATTATCTGTATTATGCGAATTAGTTCTTGGAAGACCTTACCTATTCCGATGTTACTTAGCCAAATACATTTATGATAATGTTCCAAACGAATATTAAGTGATTGTTCTGCATAGATACACACATACACCCACATACACCCACATACACACACATTCATACATACATACATGCATACATACATACATGCATATATACACTCATGTATATATATATATATATATATATATATATATATATATATATATATATATATATATATATATATATATATATATATATATATATTATATATATATATATATACAGGAGCACTCCGTCGGTTACGACGACGAGGGTCCCAGCTGATACGATCGACGGAACAGGCTACTCATGAAATTAACGTGAATGTGGCTGAGCAATCCACAGCCAAGTGTACCCCTAACGTAGTTCTCAGGGAGACTCAGCGTGACAAGGCCAGCCCTTTGAATGAAAGAAATTATTCAATTATAGGAATGAATGAAATTATTCAGTCGCAAAAGACATTGACAAATCTATTATTCTCCGAAACCAGCAGTGAGTACATCACGTTTTACCTAGAAAGCTGTATCTTTGCTATAATATCCAGAAGCAGGAGATTGTTCCAAAAATACTAGATACTGTAAAAAATTTGCAAGACTTTCCAGAGATTCTCCATATAAGTTCCTCAAGGTAAACATATGAAAAATGTTCAAGTGAAACCCCATGTGAATTTCACGGGCCAGAGATTTGCACACATCCTCATATATACAAGAAATACATTGAAAAAGCAATCATAAGAGTGAAACACAAACACTTGTATACTAAAGTGTAAAAAGTGTGATGCACGCACAACAGTATAAGAAAGTAAAAGGCGTATTCACCACAGAAATGCATATTATTCATGAGAACAAATAAGCATATACACACATCAACCAATTCAGGCGACCACACAATCCAAACACCTGTTTAAAACGAATGAATTTTGTCAGTTGTTTATTCTCCAGATTTGACTTTTACAAAGGAAAATAAAATTATTATAAATCCCAATGAAAACATATACACACGTACATAAATATACACATGTATATAGACATAATGAATTTATACTTGAGAAAGCAGGCAACATCTGTTTTGAGGAAAGAATAATGTTAAAGCAGATACATTGTTCTGGTTATGTGAGAATGGAAGATGGAAATATGCCTAAGTAGATTTATATGGGGAGCTGACCAGAGGGGAAGAGGTCATAGCATAAACCAAAGAAGCGATTTAAGGATGTTATAAAAAGCAATCTTAAAGTTTTTGGAGGTAATTGTAAGTAACTTGGAGATATTGGCTGAAAACCGTACAACTTGGAGAAAGATTATCAAGAATAGCTATGATATTTATGAGCTACAGCGAATAGAATCCACTACTCTGAAGCGTTCAATCTGTAAGCAAGACTCAAGTACGATCCTTGCAGAAATCCATCAGGAATAGAAATGCAATATGAGTGGACGTTTTCTTCTCTCAAGAGACGGAAGAGTCAATCACCTGAATACACATGTAACGAGGAGAAATCAAACAGCCCCGCGCAACATTTGTAATGAGTGTGGCTTAATCTGCGAAGTAGTTGCTGGCCTGACGAGAATTGGT
>NC_142948.1:31031991-31069491 GCF_046866305.1 Octopus bimaculoides | reverse complement strand
CTTACTAACTCACCATGACATTCTTTTTTTTCTACCAAGATCCGTCGCCTAAACACCACTTCGTATCCGCTTTTTCCTCTTTTTTATGTCTTCGTTTCTCTCTTCGCGTCGTTCTCTGACAGGGTGAAACCGGGCTTAGCTGCTAGTATATATGTAAGATATATGTAAATAGAATATACGTCGGATGTGTATGGAAAAAAATGTGAGGGAAAGAGAACTAGTAAAAACTTTTCAATACTAAAATTAAGAGCGGATAAGAGTGTCTAAAGATTCCACTTAATAGATTCATAAAGTTCAATCTGTTTTAAAAAAATATAAGTATTATATACTAAATATAATTTCCAGTATATAGAACTTAACTAAATGTTGCAAATCATATTTCGGTGTCTTGGCGTTTCTATTTATTCACTGTTTATGACGAAAGTAATAGTGGTTTCAAATTTTGCCACAAAGGCAGCCATTTTGGGGAAGAGGATGTGTTGATTACATCGACCCCAGTGTTCAACTGGTACTTAATTTATCGACCCTGAATGGATGAAAGGCAAAGTCGACAGCGGTGGAATTTGATCTCAGAATGCAGCAGCAGACGAAATACCGATAAGAATTTCGCCCGGCGTGCTAAAGTTTCTGCCAGCTCTCCACCTTATATGACAAAAGTAATTATGCCTAATGTCATTAACAAAACACTCGTGAAATTTTGAGGGAGGCAGTATTTTCGAATCTTAGGTATATTAAGGTATTTTATTCTTTATTTTATTCTCAATTTATATAACTACAACCAGGCATTATTCTATTGAGGTTCTAACTTTTGTCAATCACTCTTGACAAAAGACATCATGGTGAAAATTGGGTAACCATAGATATAGTTTATTGTTCAAAAAGAAAGTGGATTGTGTGCAAAAGAATGTATGCACAAAGTGTTTTGTGTGACGGCAACTCAGTCTACCTTTATGATATTGTAGGTGTGTGACTGGCTGAGGATGTATTACGATTATACCTAAAGCTAACTGAAGCGTGAAGATGTGCTACTTACACGATTTATTTTATTATTTTTCTTTACATGTCTTTTTTGCCAAACGTATACACAAGCGTATATGGTTTTAAATGAGGACGAATGAAATATAAAAGAAGGAGAAAAGAACTTGTTTTGTTATATTACATGTCCTACACATAAAATCTCCCACTATTACTCTACTCTCACTTTTTGTCTCCTTCATCTCTCTTCGTATCTATTACCACTTCTTTTTCTCTATCAATCAGTCCATCCCACCTTATTGCACTCTCACTGCAACTCTTCTTTGGCACATATAAAGCAGGACAACGCCTTAGATTTGGTCACTTCACAGTGTCGGAAAGCAGGTTGTATATCGTTCAGCAGAATTTTTTTCTGTGTCCCGCTTGTGCCCCGTACAGTAAAGGGTTTCTTATTCCATTCCAGTATTTGAATAACAACAACAAAAATGAGTGACGTTAAGATAAAAAGCTCCACATCACACATTCGAAGGAAAAAAAGAACGTCTATTCGTTCAGGACCTCAAATTGCTATGGTAACTCATGTCCGTTCTGCACCTATTTCTCTGAGCGCTGGGGTGGCAAAAGAATCTTCCCAAAGAAGTGTTGCTGAAATGAAAAGTAGCAGCGAAAAAGAAAAGAGAGACCTACAAGGTTTGAATTCAAAGCTTGCCAACCACCTTGAAAAAACACGTATGCTGGAGGCTGAGAACAAATACCTTAAAGAGCTTTTAAATAAAGCTAAAGTTGAATTTAACGTTGATGTGATCAAAATCTCATTCCAAGAGCAGCTGGATGAATTAAAAGCACTCCTCGAAGACAAGGATAAGGAACTTGCAGCTGTGAAATCCAAAAACGAATCGCTTGAAGAAGAAGTTGAAGATTTGACTGAACAGTAAGTAAAGTTTCCTGTTAATGTTTGATTTTTCGCTCCTTTATTAATTCGTTTAAAACTTTCTCTTTACGAACTCATGACAAAACTGAATCTCATTTTCTTAATTTGCATAGAGTTAGCACAACATTAAAAAAAAAATACGAGATCTGTGACAGCAAGCATAAAGATCAATAGATTGTAATTAGCAGATAGTGAACCTGCAGCTTTTTGTTCTGAAATAATGCATTTAAAATTTTATACGTGGATTCCATTTTGTGACAAATGTCTTACGTTAAAATCATTAAGAAGATGAAGTTTTCCAAGGAAAAGTTTGTAAGTTCTTCAAGTGAAACTTGTAATTCCATCTATTAAAAACGTTACTCCTTTTCAAATTAATTATATCTATAGGACAAATTCTCTGTTCAGAAATCGACTGGATTAACTGAATTCGAGATTAACCTAATCTGTATAAACACGGAGAAAAATCCATCCTCCAAATTGTGCAAAGATAAGGATGTAGTTAACAATTGTAGAGAGTTTTATTTACTTACAGCTTATGAATTTGCCAGCAAAAAGTGGCAGACCTTGTTGGGACGAATTTTACTGTTGTTCAGCGCCAGAAAACATCGTCTCCAGCTGACTATACGACACATATTAGGACACAGATAGTGTGTCGTATAGCCAGATGGAGAAGATGTTTCCTAAGGCTAAACAACACTAACATTCGTCCCAACCGGGACTGCCACATTATGTTGGCAAATAATCTTTACTTTGTCTTATTTTTCTTGATAAATGAGTGCGAACATTTATAACAAAGTATCGTACAATTATACAGATATTTAGACGCTATGGCTAATAGGACATTTGACCATGTAAAATTGACTCTCTCATCGGTTTTCCCGCCATATGTGCATTTATACATCAATATATACTGTTCTTTCCATATATATATATATATTCCCAAGCAACTTTGCTGATATATTTATCAGGATAAGAAGAGGAGTTTCTTATCCTAAAATATATGCTTAACGCTAAGTTTCTTAACAAAAAATATTATGAAAGTGTGACATTTTGGTTGTTCTCTCTCATTCTTTTTTTTTTCATAATTTGTATAATATTGTTGGTATATTCTTGTTATATTAACCGTGTTTGTTAGCCACATCAATCCCTACATGGGATAAATAATATTCTTTAACAAAACAATTGCATGATTTGTCTGTCAGACTTCGTCAAGTGCAGGACGAGAGAGACAGAGTGCAAGCCGAAATCGATGGATTACACGATGAAGTTGCCCGCCGCATTGCAGACAGCGAAACCAGCAGAAGGAGGACAAGTGAACTGGAGAAGCAACTTGGAGATTGGAAGAAGAGATATGGCATTCTTGAGGCTCAAATGGGTGAACTTAGAACGGTATGTTGCAAAAGTTTGAACTCGTAATCGCTATCTTTCTCTCATTCTCTCAGGTATCCGTGCACTCAGGCATACACAGATTGCAAACACATACGTACATTCATATACAAGTACATATATACACACAAGCATATACACATGCACGTTTGTGTGTGTGTGTGTGTATATGATGAAGGTGCATGGCCTAGTATATATATATATATTTGTAATATATATATGATTTCAAAATGCCACTACTTAGTTTGACATCTTTATTACACCTAATATACTCGATAACAAAACAAACTACGAGCTCGTGTCCCCACTTCTACAGATACTCAAACAACGATTTGGAGTAGTTGCTTATATTTGACTCGAGTCGAAAATTCTAGCACCGTGCCATTCATACACACACACACACACACACACACACACACACACACACACACACACACACACACACACACACATATATATGTTCTTTTATTCTTTTACTTGTTTTACTACAGACATGCTGGAGCACCGCCTTTAGTCGAGCAAATTGACCACAGAACTTATTTTTTGTAAACCTAGTACTTATTCTATCGGTCTCCAGTGCCTAACCGCCAGGTAACGGGGAACGTAAACACACCAGCATCGGTTGCCAAATGATGTTGGGGGATAAACAGTCACACAAATATATGCACACGCATACATACATACATACATATATATATATGGCTTCAGAAGTAGAAAAATAAGGGGAGGTAATACAGAGCACGTCTTACTATGCACGCATAACCAACTGTACATCACTGTACATAAATCCCCTCACTTTAACAAGTTTTTCGAACCCCCTTTTTTGTGTACACATATATATTCCCCTGAACAGTTATCTCCCTTGCCCACAACAACAACAATAATAACGATAACCAATTACCTCCCCTTATTTTTCTACTTGTGAATCCATTCACTCGTAAATATCATTACACACAACATGGACAAAAATTTCTTCTTAAGAAAATACATATTCAAATAAGTAAACCATAATATCATGAATAGCGAAAGCGAAACCGGTCGATATATTAAAAATTATATTTAAACTATATAAAGTGTGTGTATTTTCTTTCCTTTTATAATTTCTTATATATATATATATATAATAATAATATTAGGGACAAAATCCAAAATTACAGGTAAAAAACTCTATTAAAATCAATTTATAAAAAATTAAAATTAAATTGAGCCTTATAGATAAAGTATATATAAAATATATAGTTTTAGGGAAAATAACCAATTTTCAAGAACTCATCGAAGAAAATCCACTATCACATATAGAAAAATTAATAATTAAAAGCACAATAAATGAGTATAATATAAAGTAAAGTAAATATCATAAGATAAATATAATAAAAAGATTACACGTGTTTCATAACCAATTTTCAAATAGAAAAGAAATTTAAAATCAATTAAAATCAATTGAAATTATCGAAAATAAATTCTATTCAAAAATATAGCTACTCGTCAGATCGTAAGTAGAACAATAATTAGATATATATCTCAACCAACAATAAGTACCAAATGAATTAATATGAAATACTTATTATATAAAGATAGAAAAATTATTTTAAAAATATCATAATATCAAAATAATAACCATTCAATAATCATCCCTTCATCATTATAATAACATGTATATTATATACAAAAAACATCTTACATAAATTATCATTGTTTTAAATTATCATTGTTTTAAATACAAGTTGAACGAAGTTTAAGTTTAAAATAATAATGAAGATAAAATTAGTACATATTTAACCGGTGTAATAGTTAAAGCTATACTATTTAAAGCTAAAGACGTTTATTAAATTATAATTAAAGATCAATTGAATAATAGAAAAATACAAGATTATTTATTTCTACAAACGTAATAATAAAAAAATATGAATGAAAAAATTATGAATGGAAAAATTATGAATGAAAAAAATAGGAAAGAAAAAATTATTAAGAATAAAAGATTAAACTTTATATATATATACAAAGTTTTGATTTAAAAAAACTTTAACGATATTATAAACTATAAAGAACTATAAAGATTAATAATTAATCAAATATTATTAAACAAAAATAATCGAAAATATATCAACACTATTCAAATCGAAGTTCTAATATTATGTTGAAATGAAACTATAACTTCTAAATAATTTAGTGTTAAATAAGTTATCTATTAAAAATAATCTATAAAGAACCAAATGAATAGTATAAAAACAAGAATGCATATTATTTTCAAATAGTAGAAAATCTTTAGCAAAGTGAAAACAGTACTTATCCAAATTTTTCCGAAAATTGGTTATTTTCCCTAAAACTATATATATTTATATATATATATATATATATATATATATATATATATATATATATATATATATATATATATATATATATATATATATATATATATATATATATATATATATATACATATATATATATATATATATATGTGTGTGTGTGTGTGTGTGTGTGTGTGTGTGTGTGCATATATATGTATGTATGTGTGTATGGGTGGATAGATGAATGAATGGTTGGATAGATGAATACATACACTATAACATGTGTTTGAAATTTTGTAAATAGGAAGCGCTTACAAACAATTCGAAGTCTTCCTTTCAAGTACAAATCCTACTTCTACTAAAACAATGTTCTTTTGTAACTTTTTTAAGTTTGAGATTGACCACCATTTGGAAGAATAGATGCTTCCATGTCCTTTCGTAGGGACGCCATGACACTAAGCATTTGCTCGGGAACCTTGATCATGGATGGAGCCAACAAAACAAAATGTAGCCATATACTGAACCTAATACACGGGTATTAATTTCAATTTTAATAGCGTTATAATGCATGGGGAAGACATTAAACATACTCAATCGATACTATCAATATCCACCTTGATAAACTAGAAACAGTTTAGAATATCGCATTGCCAACTACCATAGTCATTCTGTGAATAAAATCTTGTGATTTCTATAATTTAGGTTATTAAAGTATAGCAAATCTTCTAATGATAACAGTGCATGAAACAACAGAATATACTTCCTTTGCGAACCAATTACATTTCTCTTATTTTCGTACTTTCTCTTCTATCTGGGATGAATTGTCGAGACTTATGTAAAAGTTATTTTATAAATAAAAAATAAACAATAGCGTAATTTTCTTTTCTCTAGAACTTACAAAACGAAACTACTCAAAGACTGGAATTAGAAAACCGTGTAACGATGCTGGAAGATGAACTTGCTTTCCTCAATGATGTCCATAGTGCCGTAATGTCGCTTTTATTTTTTTCTCTCTCCTGATATTTTATCTTGTAGTATAATTGCCATGAAAGTTTTAGCTATTTTCTGTTATATTTTTCTTCACAATGCTTTAAGGCTTTCTGAGAATCAGATAGTTCCACTTGCACAGTCATAAATAAAGAACCACTACATTTCAATTGATCAGTAACAGTTATCTGACCAATTTGGTAGACCACCAGCTATAGGTGTCAGTGGTTCGCATGCAGATAAGTAATCTGCGATTATCCACGTCTTGATCATTCATCTATAGAATACTTATCTCTCAAATTATCCGTTACACATATCTTTTATTACAGCTAATCAACTCTCAAGAGAGTCTACTTAGCGTTAACATATGATCATGGATGGAGCCAACAAAACAAAATGTAGCCATATACTGAACCTAATACACGGGTATTAATTTCAATTTTAATAGCGTTATAATGCATGGGGAAGACATTAAACATACTCAATCGATACTATCAATATCCACCTTGATAAACTAGAAACAGTCGGAATGGCGGTCCATTTTCTTCCTCCTCGTCAACACATAACTGGAACACGTGTCTTCTGATATTGCCTTTAAGACTTTAGTACTATCATTCCCAGACACTGAGATATATAACGATGGATAGATAGAACTAATTGTACTGAGATGCAGTTGTAATGATTTCAATCATATATAGTGCTGAGTTTAACTCCTTCCCGACAATATTCAGAAATTGGTGGGAGAATGCATTTAGAAACGATAATAAAAGCGTTCTGTATAAAAGCACTGATGTCCTGGTTTCGCAAAAATATATACCAGAAATATAGTGCCACCAATTCTGTATGCTCATATGTTCATTTCTATTTAACATTACGTTTTAAAACTGACAATTTCGAGTAAAAAACCAAACAAATTAATATTAGTTTCCTTACTTCCATTTTACATACTGCTTTGTTTTCCTTACTATTTGCAGGAATGCAAAGAATATGAAGCAATGTTATCCAAAACACAGAAGCTACCCGATTTCCAACAATCATGGAAGGCCGAAATTGGAGATATAATTGCTGAGTTAAGCGAAGAATATGAGGCTCAGTTGCAGTCAGTTACTGCGTCGATGGAACGTCGACATGCAGAACAGGTAAAGAAATATATTTGTAAACTTTAAAACTGTTGGTACCTTAACTTTATAAATTGCGCTTGTTCTGCTACTACGCAGTTGCTTGCAAATACACTAGTCTTCAATAAAGCAGCAATATATTTGTGTTTCCGTCGAAACATTTAAACAACGTAGAATCGTTACTGTCAGACTGTATAGATGTTTCAACATATTGTCCAATAATACCAACCATGTCGAGATGTTATATATCCATTGCTATTATGATTTTCTTTAGTTTGAACTGTGTATTATTTGGAAGTGTGACTTGTGTTTTGCCTTTATTTATCATTTGCGTATACATGATTTTACTGCTCGTCCTCTAATTGTTTCTGCATAACGAAGGGAAAATTGGTACTTTATTTAGAAAGAGCTTGTGTATCTTAGCAATTTCTCACCTAGAAAGCCAGAAACATGGCATTTCAAATTTGCTCATGATTCATTTTGTCGATTAAAACACAACAGCGAATTTTGTATAATCTATGATCATACGAAGGAAGCCCTGGATATCAAGTTCATATTGATCGATATGCGTTGCATTTCGTCCAACTTTGCCACAACATAATGTAACGCGATTCTGAAATTATCTATAGCTTCTCCGATCCACTCATAAGTATATCACAGCCATAATATGAAAACGAATTCGATCTTATCGCATAATAGGTAGGGCAAGTATCCTTTACCAATGCTTCGCTTTAACCAATGATTCCTAAGTAGAATTTGCTAGATGAACAGTTTTATTGAAGGCTGTCATATAAGTATATGCATAAATTCGTACGTTCGTATGTATGTAGGTAGGTACTAACACGCGATGGTGTATGTATACATATTGTAAACATCTTCCTAGTATCTGCACCGACTGTTTACATTTAAATTTGAAAATATATCCTTGTTCCATGCAATAATGTAGTTGTCAAACACTGGATCGAATTTATTCCACTAACACTTTCCCCTCATAAATATATCTGTCACTGCTATATGATGAAAACGGATTCGATCCCATCTCATGGTACACTGGGCAAGTAACCCTTACTATTGACTCCATTTTACCAATGATGTGTGAGTAGAATTTCCAAGATGGAAATTTTTCGAAAGTCTGTCATATAGGCACATGCAGAAATACATATGTTCCTATATGTATGTAGGTGCATATGTATATGTGTACTTATGGTAAATGTCTTTGTAATATCTGTTCCGACTCTTTAAAATCAGATTTCAAAATAACACGGAGGGCCATAAAGTAAGGTAGCAGTCAAATAGGTGATCGAGTTTATTCGACTAACACCCTCTCTACAAATTTGCTCTCGTAATTCAGAAATGATCCTAAAGCATCCTCAACCATAGCCTCCGATATTGCATTTATAAAGAGTAAATCTGACTTAGAAATGTTGTGTAATACATATGACGGGGTAAATTTTAGGATGGAACTTGTATATGAGTTCGTGTTGGTATGCACGTGTGTAAGTTGATACAAAAATAGGGTCTATTGGGGGTGGTAGAAAATACAACTGCAAAAGAGACTTGTAGAAATAACAGCATAGCTTAAAACGAAGAGTTACTCCCGTGGCCCTAAATGTCAGGCCTTGTGCCTACAGTAGGATAGATTATTATTAATAATTTTTCCTGTTTTTTCCTTTTTGTTAGTACCGATTCAGTTATGATAGGGAGTTCCAAAATCTATGAACTTACACCATTTTTTTGACTTGTATAAAGATGTCTCGTTTTCGGGCTAGGAAAAAAAAAGTCAAGTTTTCTCCTCATCAGTTTTGTACAACATTCCAACCATATGTAATTCCCCTCTCCATCGGAAACAGTGAAAAATAAAGAAACTTTTATTAATTATGGCTTTTTTGTCTTCAATAGATGCAGCATCTGAAAGCAGGGGCCAGGCCCGAAATGGCTGTTCAGGTCTCGAGTGAAAATAGGCGTTCACGTATGGAAGCAAGCGATATGTCGGGTCAAGTAAGCGCATATGAAACTCAGGTAAGGAAGATTACATAAATCTATCTATCTATCTATCTATCTATCTATCTATCTATCTATCTATCTATCTATCTATCTGTCTATCTATCTATCTATCAAGTTAGATAGGTAGCTAGCTAGGTACTCACAAACATACCATAATACAGACACACATATATACACGCATATACAGATAGATATTTACATATATATATATATATATATATATATATATATATATATATATATATATATATTATATATACATATGTGTGTGTGTGTATATATTTATATATATTTATGTGTGTGTGTGTGTGTGTGTGTGTGTGTGTGTGTGTATGTGTAAAGTCGATTTATCAACGTAAAGTGGTAGTCTTGATTAAGAGAATGTTACTACCATTTTTTAACCCCAGGTAAACATCTTTTCCTGCTGGTTATCGACGCACAACTGCGCCCTTTCATATATATATATATATATATATATATATATATATATGAAAACGTTTGATCAACAAACAAATTGACCAACATCAGTTAATATATATATATATATATATATATATATATATATATGCATATGCATGTATGTGTTTGTGTGTCTCTGTTTGTTTCCCCCCCACCACCACCACCATAGCTTGACAACCGATGCTGGTGTGTCTCAAAAGAGACCGATAAAATAAGTACTAGGCTTAAAAAGAATAAGCCCTGGGGTCGATCTTTTCGACTAAAGGCTGTGCTCCAGCATGACCGCAGTCAAATGACTGAAACAAATAAAAGAATAAAAATAATATATATATATATAGACAGAGACTTAATAATATAAGATTAAGAATTGTGTTTTGATAATTTTTGTTAATAACTGTATTATTTATCTTGTCTTTATAGATAGCAAATATGAAAAGTAGAATGAGAGATCTAGAATCTCAACTGGAGGAAGCCCTAAACGGACGGGCAACAGATGCTGCGAATTACCAATCTGAGATTAGTGGCTTGCGTGCTGAGTTGGAGGCAATGTTGAAGGAATTACAAGACCTAATGGATGCTAAACTGTCCCTGGAATTGGAAATTGCAGCATACCGCAAACTCCTTGAAGGAGAAGAGAGCAGGTAAATAATAAATATTTAACTTCAAACAATAACATTCTAAAAGTCTTTCTGTTCTTCCGTGGGTTTCTCCTGATAGGGTCATAGAGACATTTTTGAGACAAAAGGCGTAAGAAACGCGATAAGATTAAATTCATCGTTTAGATTTCATATGAGAGAAAGGAGGAAACAGAGAGAGAAAGAGAGGGGGGAGATAGAGTGAGAGAGATTCGAAAGGGATGGGATATTCTCAAATAGCGTAAAAGTAGAGCGATCAGATAACTGATATTAAATATTGAATAACATAAAGATTCTCGCTTGCACCTCAAGAATTATCGTGTTTGGCACACGTCATCAGTAAATATACTGTTCTGCATATACCTTGTAAAACATTAGCTAATAACAGAACTGGATGGCTGAAATGCCATTGGCTGGGATTCGCGTGGGACCATAAAATTTATAACAAAGCAGAATCTACAATAATGCAGTTCAAAACTTCATCTTCTGCTCAACACCCTATTGTCACAACTGCATAGCAATCAAAACGCACGTTTTTTCTAACAACTTCCCTATTCTCACTACAGTACTTACACATGATGAACAAATGGAAATCACTCACATATACTTCAAAAAGAGGTACAACTTTAAAAATCATCAACAACGGTGCAGTACATTATTCTACAACACTACAAATCATACCACAATATCACTAATAACCAATATGAACTTTAGAAATACGTCCATTAACACGCACGCTTTCACACACACCCACATGAACAAAAATACGTATACTAAAACACACAAAAAAGTGACTGAATTTTAAAAACTTTTTTGAGTCACTGGCATCTTTAATTTCGCATATCACAAGCAACCGGTTTGTAAAATCATCGTTTGCTAGGTCTGATAGAAAAAGCAGCCAGATTTCAATATGCACACTCGCTACACTTTTGCGCAAGAAACGCAAATTGAACGATATAAACCGACAAAAAAAAACGACGGGATCACTTTTTCCAACACCTTTTCTCTCTGGGCCAACTTATGCTGAAACTCAATAAACCACATCCACTTCCAGCGACAACAAATAAAAGACAAATTTCATCTTGAAAAACCTCTGTCATTATATTTACGTAGTAATCCATAACATTTGCTACCATTATATTAAATATATTTTCCTTTTACAGGATGACTTCATTTGTGAGCAATATTGGTGGATTTCAAACAGAAGCTGAGAGTTCACTACGATCTGCACTCGGAGCAGCAAGTGAGTTGCATTTGTCTTCTGTGTATTATATATATATATATATATATATTATTTTCTCATTCTCTTTACTTCTGTGTTCCTTTCTGTTGAAGAGCTTTGGCTCGAAACGTAAAAGTCTTTCTCACTTCCCGAGCGTTAAACTAATTAATACAGCTGTTTCTTGTTTACACACCCGTCTTCGTCTTTTGTCTTCTTTATTGCTTTGTAAATTGCTACTATATATATATATATATATATATATATATATATATATATATATGGCCATTTCAGCCATGAAACATGCTCTTGGTGGTATTTTTTTTCCTCTGGACTTTTCCGGTTTCCTTTCGGCCGAAGACTTTATGTTCGATGTGTCAAACCATCTTCTTTTCCCCCTTTACCGATCATCGAACAAATACTTGACCAAATCTTCTTCATGTTTTGTTATCGTTATTTTTACTTTTCTGTTATTCGATTTAACTATATATATACTCTTCTCTACTGTTTTTTGTTCTGTGTGTATCAAAAATATCGCTATCAATCTGGAGTAATAATTTGTAGTTTTGAAATCAGTAGTTCTTTGACTGCTATTTCTGAATTCTCAGTATGTTGGAGAAGCAGGTTACTGTCAATCCCTATATATTTATGATTATAAATGTTTTTTACCGAAAAGGTTTTTTTCATACTGAGCTACCCGGCAAAATTGTTAATTATTAATTTTATTACTAATTGACGATTCCCTGCCCTGCATATCTATATTTTAATAATACCTCTAAGGTGAATAGTTAAACCGCAGGAAGTTCGTACGGGTCTCTTTTCTATGCGGGACTATTTATGATGCACACTGAATTGAATTCATTAGGGCGAGGGATTTTGAACTCACTGGCCGATAAATTTCTTAACGTCTTCCTCACGTGGTATTGATGTTCACATGGTCAAAATTAACGTGAGTTATTTAGACATTAACAAATTTATTAGAATATTTAGCTGAAGATCAGAATAGAGTATTCTTTACTCTTAACTGTGAAACGATCGTACTAAATTAACTAAAGGCAGGTGGGTTTTTTTACTCTTCTCTACTGTTTTTTGTTCTGTGTGTATCAAAAATATCGCTATCAATCTGGAGTAATAATTTGTAGTTTTGAAATCAGTAGTTCTTTGACTGCTATTTCTGAATTCCCAGTACGTTGGAGAAGCAGGTTACTGTCAATCCCTATATATTTATGATTATAAATGTTTTTTACCGAAAAGGTTTTTTTCATACTGAGCTACCCGGCAAAATTGTTAATTATTAATTTTATTACTAATTGACGATTCCCTGCCCTGCACATCTATATATATATATATATATATATATATATCCCGTACCTCTTCATATACATATATATATATGCGTAGTTTGTATACAAACTTATATGTAAAGTATGTGTGTAAATGTCTATGTATATATCTATATTTTCAAATTAAATATGAGAAATCAGATATGTTCAACAATTCAAAAGCCTACAATATAAACAAATCAAGTAATTGTGATATATTTAATGCGTCTCTCATCAAAAGGTTCAATACCGAAGCAATACTAAAAATATTCACTATCGAAATAATACCAAAAAATTCAAAATTACAGACGCACCAAATATATTAAAGATATAATGGACATATACGCTCGACAAATTATGCAAATTTATAAAAATATATGAAAATTATAGATAAATATAATTAAAGGTGTAGCCCTACTTACTAATAAACGCTGAGTAACAAATGGTGTTAAAAAGAATTATAGGGTGTCCTGGGTATAGTGTATAATGTAATAAAAAGAATATATATATTTGTATGTATAAATATTTATATATGGATGTACCTCGACATTTTCTTTACCAGGCAGAATGACTCTCAGTCGCTCTACAAGTGGCACCGTATCTATCATTGAATTGGAAACCGAAGGTAGATATATTGAAATTGAAGACAACGCTAAGTTTCCAAAGGTGAGTGAACTGGCATTCTATACCATCCTATTGTCTCTTTTGGTTTGCTGACATACATCATTTGAAAGCAGGTCCAATTCCGCATTTATAATGTTTCCACACGGATACATTAAGTCGACCAAACGTTAACATCCACTAGTATTTTTCTTTGCTCGATTACTGTGCAGAGTTGTAGTAACTTGTGCATATGTAACTCTTCGGCAACGCTGCCTTATATAAACGGCAGCAAAGTTTCATCCACACACTCACCCACACATTCTCCCAAACATACACATATGCACGCATGAAAACATGAACATTCATTTTTACCTCTGTTAAATCCAGTGATATATTCACTATTCATATAATTCGTTATGATTATAAAATCTTATTTTCTCTATCGAATATTGCATATTCTATTTTCTTTTTAATCGTAGGGAGCAACAAACATGAAAAACTGGACATTGATCCAATCTCTAGACAATGGCAAGTCCTTCACCCATAAATTTTCCGAGGGTAACGTGTTTAGTTCTGGTAAAACGCTCAAGGTAAATTTGTATTTGTTCTAAAACTCATTATTATTTTTATAATGTTTATTAACTAAATATAAGATATTAAAAACACCATTTTAAATCGAGAAAGGAGAACGCAACCGAGAAACGAGAATAGAATCTCGTATCTAATGATTGCTGGGACTCGACATTTCCCATGACAATGTAAAGCAATAGTAGTTATATTTTTCCTGTTATGTTAACTGTTATAATTTACTTCGATTGCATCTGACCATGTAAGCATGGAAAAGTTGATGTTAAAATGACAACGATGACGATGATTACGACGAAGATGATGATGAAGACGAGAAGGAGCCACTTTCCAGTTATGTTTGTAAGATGTGTCTCCAAAGTATGCTTATATTAATTAAATTAAAACTATTAATAGTTAATTCATAATGGATACCACCCTGTAACTACGGTCAAAACCCTGTTGCTAATCATTCCGTGTACTGGCAAATTTGTTAGAGCGGCGGAAAAAAACACCTAGTGTTATTTATTCCATCCTTGTACATACTCAGATTAAATCCCGCCGATAAATGAAATGAAGTACTAATCAAGTAGTGAGATCGATAACATCGATAGACAACCTACCCACTAATGTTTCAAATGTTTTGCCTAGGTAGAATCATTAGGGTATAAGAAAAATACCCTTTGGGTACGTGTTTCCGGCTCTTTACTTTATGTCTTCAAATCCCGCTGCAATCAACTTTTCCGTCTGCCACTTCGAGTTTATAAAATAAAGTACAAGTGATGAACTCTTGTTCATAGTTCTGACATTGTGTCTAAGTTACAAACAAATATTAGGTTTGTTGATGATGTTGTTACTATACTTAATTCTTTTATCCATATCTAGGTTTGGGGATCTAAGCACGGTGCTGGTCAAGGGGGCGTCACATCTTCCGATGTCTTTGAATGGGGAACAATGGCCACGCCATGCACAATTACTTTGAAAGACGACAAAGGCAAGGTAAGGTCCCCTAATTCATTGCTATATTACTCATTTTCTCTACCATATTTCTCACTATAGCTCTTGAGTACGTTTCTCTTTCTAACTCCATGCACTTCGAGAGTTAATGTGAGAACATCTATCTAGCCATTTGACCTGGACTGCTTTCAGTAATATCCATGTCTCCCTGGCACGACCGAATCTCTAACGGAAATATGCTAGTACCGTTTCGATATTACTTCTTTAACAAGCTTAATATTCAAAAGCTTACGGGCAGTAAGAGTAAGTAATGAAACTGATACAATTCACTGCTTTAAGTCACAAGAGGAATGTGACTTTAGAACTTGCAAATGTTTCATGACCTCGTGGTGTTACGTCTAATAAATGCTTCCTGTCGACATGACTTGGAGAGAGCGTTATATCTTCCAATATCAATAAAATACTGTAATATCTTTTTGTTTCGGTACACAATCAAAATACTAGTCTATATGGAACATCGTAGACCGATAAATAGAACGTATTTTGCTTCAGATGTGAAAGAAATCACGTATAGTTAAAATAGCTTATAAAATGTTTCATTTTAATTTGCAAGCTTAAAGAGCAGAAACAAAATATTTTTTTGACTTCGGGTCAATACTGAAACTCATAAGTATAGTTTCATAATACACAAGCCAGATTGCACTATCCGAACAAAATTACAGGGTTAGTTGCAGGTGTGTGTGTGTGTGGGGGGGGGGGGATTAAACTCCTTGATAATTTATGAATATCCTTAATTATTTATTGGTTTCTCAATATTATTTTTTTTACTTTCCAGGAAAGCGCTAAACTAGTTATCAAAATGGGTATGTGAAGAACGTAACTTGTCCTGCCGAACTTCTGTGCATGTTGTCTTCGCTGAAAAGTCACCGTTGTTTTTTTTTTTTTGTTTTTTTGTTGCAGTTAGCACCAAGTTTCAGAAAGTCCCTTTATAATAATAGTTTCAGTTAAAAAAAAAAATTCTAATATAAACTTCTAAGCACTTCAAATTTACTATTTTAATCTTTTTACATGATTCTCTAAAATTTAAGCTAATGATAAAGATGATGAGTAAATTCAGTTGTCAATAAAAAAAAATGTGTTGCAACATTGATACACAATTATCAAACATCAACAAAACGCTTCAGCTTGATACCTCTATAATCATGGTTCCAATAAAGGCTGTTAGTCAAGTTACCTAGGTACTATGACAAGCAATCTGTTTTGCTATCAAATGTTTTAATGGTATTTCACTCAATAAAAACTCAAAACGTATGCAATACAAAAAAAAAAAAAAAAGAAACAGCAACTGTATTTTGGGAAAATATAATTAAATTTCTTAGCATTATTTCTTGTTTTATTAAGGCGGCGAGCTGGCAGAATCGTTAGCACATTGTAATGTGAGTTCATATTCCGCCGAGGTCGACTTTACCTCTCATGCTTTCGGGTTCGATAAAATAAGCATATATATTTGACCCCTCTCCTCCCCCAAAATTGCAGCCCTTGTGACAAAATTTGCAGCCATTATTCCTTATTCAATTAACAACCTTGTACTTTGTAATTCGATTTCGAGGGTCTTCTCGCTATATTGTATGAAAAGAAGGCAATAAAATGTTATTAATATAATACTTTCATATGTTGTTTTTATTCATCATTAAATAGTATCATTCTTATTGTAATATTTTATGAGGTCAAAATAATGCAGAATTGATAGAATGGATTAGAGCTTCAATGTCGTTATTTTATATATCATTTTATGTTCAAATTTAAATCTCATTGACGTCAACGTTGCCTTTCGTCCTGCATGTGTCGATACAATAAGACACTAACCAAGGGGTTTGATCTCATTTCACAAAAACTTGAACAAATATTTTCTAAATTAATTTCCGGTTGACTTATAGTTTATGGACGGAATTTAGCCAACAGATATGTAGAAGGACTTCTCTTACGTGTGTGTTTACAATCAAGGAACAGGAGATTGCCACAAAGTACATAGTTAACAAGAGAGACAGTGACGCTCTTGTAATCCCAAGGTGCAACCGCATGTATAGGCTATGTCATATTTCTGTGGAAGATATTACGCATGTGATTAGCAGCTGTCCTAAAATGTCATCACGGTACTATCACCCTATGCAGTACAATGTTGTTGCTAAAACAATTTACAATGCCATCCACAAAAAAAAAAAAAAAAACTGTCCTGAAATAAACTTAGAAAATCCCTCTGTTAAGGAATACATTCATAAACACCAACTCAAAGAATACTGGTGGAATATTCCCATCAAAACTTCTGTCAAATGTAAACATAACAGGCCAGGTATTGTTGTTTGGGACAGAAGGGCAAAGGTATGTACCATCAAAGAAGTTAGCTACCCTGCAGATATAAATATCTCTTTGAAAATCAAAGAAAAAGAGGATATCTATGGACAACTGCTTCGAAACCCAATTAATTCAACGGAGAAGAGATCAAAGTTTCTGTAACCTGTGTGCATGATCCAGTGAGAGTGTTGTCTTGTAGTTTCACAAAAGAATATGTATTCATTAATGTAAATACCTAATCTGGAATTTAGTATGCCCGTGGGGTTTTTAAATCTAAAAAGAATATGAGTTCTTTCGGCTGCACAAAGACTGCATTTCCTTAATCCATTAATGTATGGCGTGGATCGTTGCATGATGCTCCATTTGAAGCTCTGTGCTATGCAGTTGGTCTTCTGATCTCAGGTATGTCGTGTTAACATTGTGGTTTTCTTCTTATCTACATGTCGGATTAGTGGTTAGTTATCTTTAATTTCAAATTACATTTTTCTTATGAACTAGAGGACACCACCCTCTCCGGATTAGCCATGCAGTCTCACTGACTTTGATCCTCTTCTCATGGAATTAATTTAGACCAAGCACTTATAATTCTGATTTGAAGATGCAAAGGGGCGCAACTCTATGTTTTCTTTTTCTTTCCTTTTTCCTCATTCCTCTTTTTACTTTTCTTCTTATTCCACTTATGATTTTAACACATTCTCGGATTTTCTCGTGTTTTCTCAATGACCTGTGTCCTTTCTCATTTGTTTTTTCAAAGTCCAGCCATGTTGTATATTCCTGTTGGAAAGTTTGCTTGTAAGCACAAGGCATACTATGTAACCTTGTCAGTTCATTGTGTTTTCCCAGCATGAAACTAATAGTAGCTTCAATTTAAATATTGTGTCTATTGGTTTCAAGTTTTGGCACAAGGCCAGCAATTTCCTTGATGAGGTAAGTCGATTGCATCGACCCCAACTTCCAACTCGTACTTATTTTATCGGACCCTATAGGATGAAGGGCAAAATCGACGTCAAGGGAATTTGAACTCAGAACGTAAGGACGGACGAAATGCTGCAAAGTATTTTGACCGACGAGCTAACGACTCTGACAAATCGCCACCTTAAGTATTGTGTGTATATGTATATGTATATATATATATATATTTATATATATATATATATATATGCACATCTATCTATATATATATAATTTTCTCACACGGCAGTGTGTGAATAATATACGTAAAGTCAACCTTTACTCACTCGCACCCAATTTGGCCCTTTTCCCACTAATTCAGTTTTAGCTCTGCCCTCATTCGGATTTTTTTGCACTATGATGAACCAGCTGTTTTAACATAAAATAATCAAAATTCGGTTCAGTAGAAAAAAAAAATTTATGATAAAAAATGTAGGGCCAAAAATGGGAAAGTAACGCCTGATATTTACTTCGACTTGTAATTTTTCTGTTATTTGAAAAGCAAACTATACGTTACTTATATCTTTTTAAAAGAGCTAGATTAGTAGAATCTTTTGGTGAAAACCTCTTTAAGAGATATTACATAGAAAAAACGCTATGCAGCTTTAAGTAGCCAAAATGTTGGTAACACCTAAAATTGATTTTGACTCAAATATCTCTGATATTTAGAAAGCAAGCTATACTTTAATTATATCAGCTTAGAACAACTCGATGAATACAGTCTTTTGGTGAAGACCCTCCTTTAAAAGATATTGGATAGAAAAAAGTTATGCAGCTTTAAGTGATAAAAAAAAAAAGTGATAATTTGTTGTTTCCAATTTGAACTCACGCCCGGCCAATTTAACGCTTTACCAGTTATTTAATTTTTACTCAATTTTAATTTGTTTTCTTGCACTATGGTAAGTTACATTTTGATATAAAATAATCGAAATTTGGTTCAGTAAAAAAGATATTATAATAAAAAATGTAGGGGTAAATATTGGGAGTAACGTCTAATATTTACTTTCACTTGTAATTTCTCAAACATTTAAAAAAAATACTATATTTTACTTATGACTATTTAAAAGAAGTTGATGAGTAAAATCTTTTGGTGAAGACCTCGTTGAAAGATATTAGATAGAAAAAGTTATGCAGCTTTAAGTAGCCAAAAAATTGGTGTTAAAATTGGTACAAAAAAGTGCAAGGACGCGGTAGAGTCCCCATTAAGAAGCAACCACAATAATTTGACAGCAAAGTGTCATGGGAGACCAACCATGTCTAGTTTGAGCTATTGGCCGACCAGAATTGATGAGACCATGAGGAAAGAGCAGTTCAGCTTATTACAAGGCTACAGGGCGCTGCACTAGAGATACTGAGCCAGTTGTCTGTGGAGGGCAGAAGCTGTTATTCTCTAGCTGAAGTGTTAGAGAGAAGATATGGCACTATGTACCTGGGTGAAGTGTACAGGGTACGATTTCGAACCCGCGTAAGAGCTAGAGGAGAAATCACTACAACAGCTTGTCCAGGAACTTTTGGCTCTTCTTCTGAAAGAGAAATTTATCGACTCCTTGTGCAGTGCGGAGCTCAAACTTCAAATAAAACAAACACAACCGAATACTATGCAAGAGGCATTGACTAGAGCTCTGGAATTTGAGTCATATGTAAGGTCTAGCACGGGAAGATTTCAGGTGGACTACAGTTCCGGATTCAAAGCAAGGAAGGGGCAAGTACGTGAAACAGGAAGATTAAATGAAAGTTGTTGGTACTGCGAGAAGGTCGGACATAAAAAAGAAAGCTGTTTGAAGAAGAAAGAACCAGCGATGTTTGGAATAAATTCTTGGCACTCTTGGAAGCCAGGAAACTAGATGCAAGATTGTTACAGCCTGAAGAGAAAGAGAAGTCAATACGAAATAAAAGAAACGTTGAGTCAGAATGGCAAAATGTTCGTCCAAACATATTAGGAGATACCAAATCTTTCCAAGAAGTTAAAGAAAAGCATACACAGCGGCTGCAGAAGTAAGATAGGTAACAAATTATTGTTATTGTTGAACTGTGCGGCTTTGAGCCAATTCTGTGGGGCGTAAGCTCAAATTTTTCTGTGTTCGGCGTTTATCCGTAAATTGTGTTTTGGAATAAACAACATCATGGAGTCACCAAGCAACTCACCAAAATCAATTTTGGATATGCCTGTGTTTGTAACAGGTGAAGGAAAAAACTCACCGGCCTTGTCGCCAAAAAAGTCGCATAATTTGGATGTTATTGTTGCTACAGAAACCCTGTTAAGGGGGCCAAGAGATCTGCTCCCACTGTTGGATGATTACGAGAGTTTTTGTCTCCCCGGGCTGTTCTTCTAGCGGAAGCGAGGTGTTGGTCCTATTTAAAAGAAACCGGGTTTCTGGGAAAAAGTTAATTTTTTCAGATCCAGAGTGTAGGCTGGTCGTCATGGACTTGACGTTCATCCATGGTAAGATTATCAGACAGATTGTAATTTATGCACCCACGACAACTGGGCAAAGCGAGTATTTTTGGAACCTGGAGAAGTTTCTTGGTACATCACATTCCTTAGCTGTGCTAAGAGACTATAACACAATCTGCAACGCACACGTAGATTATGTGGGCTCGTGTACAGATAGAAAAGGTTTTTCATTCAGATATAGTGTGTCGAAGGCCATGCTATCGAATATGCCCTGGTTACTGCTGGTATTTCTGTTAAGATCCAGGTCATTGTGGACCGAGTTGATCTGTGAGAAACTGTTTTCAAGTCATGACTATCTAGTTGTTTTTATTTTTCTGGAAGAGTCAATCTTGGATAAATCTACCTAATGTTTCTTGTCTTTCGTAAAATGGTGGCTCATGTTTGAAAAATATCTTTCCTGCTTTTAATCCAGCGCATTTCACTTACTACCAAGAATACTCAGTCGGTAAACATCAAGTTTACGAAGAAGCTGAGTCAATAGTCCACATTGGTACAGACTTAAACGTTCCAGGTAGTGATGTAAGCTTTTGGTTTGGCGCTCAGAATCGAACTCTTCACCAAGGGCTGGGCAACCTCTCCGCTCTACTTCATTCCTATTACTTGGAGATAATGTCATACTCCTTTTGTCGTGTGTTGTCAACAATTTTTCTAGCTGTTTCTGTGGCGATTTTAGTTTTCTTCACATGAGTGTTTTCCTCGCTGGTTCTGGTAAGAGGTTGATAGCCCTTTGACCACCTTCTTTTCGTTTCCTTTCTTGAGACCTGCACGAGGGGAGTTATTTGAGAGAGAACTGGTTGCTGTTTCTAACATGTTGTGCACCGACGTGGAAGTTATGTTACTAACTCTAACTGAATTGCTGTTTAGCCGACGTCACCTCTGACTAAAATGACCTTTGATAAGAGCTTTCCATCCTTGAATATCCGTAATACCTTATCAGTCATAAATTAAGGTAGGGAATTGAGAGATTTAAGGGAGATTTTGTTGCTGTTTCTAGCAGATCATGCAAGACTGTAAAACCTTCCTCTGTTGGCTCTAAATATGTTTTAGTCTGAAGGTAACGATATCCACCTACGTGCAAATGTAGGTGGGTAATTGGATACAACACAATCGATACGCAGTTAATAAGTGAAGCGTAAACAAAAATTTCTTATATTACATGATTTGTTTTCTTCGTTCTCTTTATTTTACACACACACACACACACACACACACACACACACACACACACACACACACACACACACACACATATCCCAAAGCTATATAAGCTCGAAGAATATTATTTAGATAAAAAAGAGCAAATAAATATGTCCGAAATATATATTTTTTATTTGAATATATAGATAAGTATCCCACATATTTTTCTTTTCTATCTAAATCTCAGAATGTCTTATCCGTTCTTTGTTTCTTTTACACAAGCCATATCACTATTCCTTACCCTCCTCCTTTGTCTCTCCTTTTCTTCCCTCCATCTCTCTTTCTTTCTCTGTCTGTCTGCCTGTCTGTCTTTGTCTATGTAAATACATACCAATTTTAACTATCAGTCAATTTTCACTCACATTCTTTTACAGCTCTCACTGCAAATCATCTTTGTTATTTGTTAGGAGTGACAACGCATAAAAGTCGGATACACAGCAGTTACGTCAGTTAAGAAATTTATTTATCCAAGAAGCCTCTTCAGTATAAATTCCAATATACGAATTTCTATTTTACATTGATGTTTTAATAACAATAATATATATTATAACGACAATGGAAAAAAGTCCTTACCGGTCGACTGTCAGAAAATTTTCAGGCGTCAGGAAGCATCCTGCATGGATTAACACTCTTCAAACTCCAATAGTCTTGGAGAGTGGGGTAGGAACATTATGTTCCCATGAAAGTGTTTCTAAGATAAAAAATGCTAACCAAAACGAAAAGAAAGAAATACGAGGTTTGAATGACAAACTTGCCAGTCACATTGAAAGGGTGCGTTTCTTAGAGGCTGAGAACACATATTTTAGGGATCTCTTATGGAAAAGCAACTACTGCTTAAATATTGGCATAATCAAGAATTCGTATCATGCTGAGATGGACATCTTGAAAGCAGACATACGGAAGAAGGATGTTAAACTTACGGCCTTACAATCTAAAGGGGAATCGCTTGCAGAAGAAGTTGATTATTTGTGCGCTCAGTAAGTAGTGACTTGTCTCTCTATGTCTAATCACTTTCCCTGGCATGGAGCTTAAGTTTCCATCAACATATTTTAACTGTTTTCATATGTATACCGTTCTTCGGATCTGTTAACTGGTGCTATATATAGGTATATGTGTATATATGCATATATACACGTGTGTGTAGGCATATGTACGCATGTATGTATATATGTATGTATATATATATATATATATATATATATATATATATATATATATATATATATATATATATAGTTTTAGGGAAAAGAACCAAGGTTCATGAACTTATCGATGAAAATTTTAATAAAGTTTTAATAAACTGATTTTAATTGAGTTTTTTCCTGTAATTTTGGATTTTATCCCTAATATTATTATTATCATTTATATATATATATATTTGTATGTGTGTCTGTATGAGCATATATATATATGTATACATGTACACATGCATATACACACACAAACTTACATGAATACACGCATACATATATGCATACACAACACCAGTTGATGGACGGTGATACGTTGATTATCGATTGGAAATTGGATAACTTTATATCCCTGGTTGATGGGAAACTCAGAGTAATGTATGTGAGTGTTCCATGTTTGTAGTTAATATTTTGTATATATACATGTGTGTGTGTGTGTGTGTGTGTGTGTGTGTGTGTGTGTGTGTGTGTGTGTGTGTGTTGTAGAAATTATGTGAACAAATATATGTAGGAGTGCTTTTGCTCTGTTTTAAAGCTCCACGTAACTCAGTCTTCTTCATCCTGTGTTGGATCATATGTATATGCATACATAAGCTGATAAACTATGATGTGAGGAAAATTTGGCTGCTATTTCTAGCAATCCTACTTAAAATACAGAGTTTTATGTAGTTGCCCCTCTTCGTCGATCTTAAACGTACACAAAGATATATACAGACATGAACTCATACATATATGTGTGTATGGAAGTAACACTGAGTTTATCACGCCCATCCTATATGATCTCAATATTATCTATCATTGTAAGACAGCAAGCTGGCAGAATCGCTAGCACGCCGTCCTTTCGTCTGTATTTATGTCTTTAGTTCAAATTCCGCCGAAGTCGACTTTGCCTTTCATCCTTTCGGGATCGATAGAATAAGTACCAGTAGAGCATTTGGGGTTGATGTAATTGACTATCTTCTTCCCCCAAAATTTCGGGCCTTGTGCCTATATTAGAAAGGAATATTATCTATCATCGTGACCAACACGTTATACACTGATTTTCATGGATACACAATTCGGAGAGAATGAGACGCGGTGATATCGACAGTAATGCTTGACTGGTACTTGATCCACCTCGAAGGAGTAAATGTTAAACTTGGTATCGATGTGGTTTGAACGTACATGGCCGAAGCAAATGTTACATAGTGCTGTTTCTGGTGATATAAATACTTAACCAATTCGCTGTCTAAAGATGAGATGAGTGCGAATGTGTGAAGCTGTTTCAGCTCTTTAAAACACATAGCAGAAACACGTTGCAATCAAATGTTATAAATTTTACTGAAAATATTAATATACTTTAAGGGCTTAGTCAAATGAAGAGAATTACAGCTCTACCCTTGACCTTTTACCAGATCCCCTGAGGACAGAGGAAATGAACAACAACATGGGGTATTCAGACAGAGGACGCTTTGTCTGAATGCTTGCAACAAAGTGAACTCTGGAAAAGACACTCAAAAGACTAAGAGATAACGCTATACTCTGCCACAGATTTGTAATGCCCAAGAATAGGAATTATTTTAGAATCTCCATGTATGAAACCATTAACCGTTCCCACCTACAAAGAAAAAAAAATATACAATACTGCGTGACAGATGATGCAGACGAGGTCAACTGTGACGTCTGTTCTGAATTCGAATTGTATCGTTTTACTATGGAAACATGAGTGATTAGGGAAGAACAATAATTACCAGATCAAATAAGTAGATCAAATAAGTAGATCAAATAAGTAGATTTGCAATTTGTTTACATTACAAAAGGAATGTATTAAGATCAGAGAAGTATGTTTTATCTCGTAACTGAATATTTTTTCAGAAATGTTATTATCCTCGGAATGTGGTAATCAACCAAGAGAAATCTTGAATCTTTAACTTCGGCGTCAGTTGCTCTTTTTCGGACAGGAGAAGAAATTCTCCAGAATAAATAATTAATCTCCAAGCCGTTTTCCAACGCTTACTCGAGTGTCACAGAATGTGAACAGGAATCGTAGCTGAGCAACTATTTCGCCGCCGTCAGTGAGATAACAAGTGCATTGAGATTTGAAATAAGATTTATGGACGGTTTTGTTTCTAGACAAACATACAATGGTATTTTTGAGTAGCCGTTACGGTTGACATAATATATAACCAAGCACTGGCATCGCCAGTTCAAATGTGGTCGGATGTCAATGAAACTACTCCTATTCATGGACGACCACATTCTGCCATTGATGATGACACCATCTGTAAAGTGGAAGCCGCCATTTTGGAGGATCCCCGCATAACTATTCGACAACTAGCCCAAGATGTGAAAGTAGTATAGGATCCGTGGAAAAAAAATCATTCCTTCCATTTGCACATGCGGAAGTTTCTGCACGATGGATTCCCCAGATGCTCACACCATTTCAGAAGCAGGAACGAGTCAATTGCTCCCAGGCATTTTCGGCAGTGTGCCAAGAAAACGAAGAGGACATTTTCGATAGACTTACTACACAGGGTGAAATATGGGTCCGTCACTATGATCCTGAGACTAAAGTCCAGTCGAAACAATGGAAGCATGATAACTCACCACCTCCAAAGAAGGCTCGTGTCCAACCATCAGCAGGCAAGATGATGTTCACAGTCTTTTGGGACCAGTACAGTGCAGTGATGATGGATTTTCTGGCTAAGTGTACCTCAATTAACGGGACATGAGTGTGGGATCATATCATAAGCTTTCCTATAATCTATCCATGCTATTGTTAGGTTTTTCTTTCTCGCTTTTACTTCATTTAGAACTGCTTTGTCTATGTATAATAGATCATGCGTTCCTCTAGCCTTCTTCCTACCTGTTGAGATACTCTGTAGGTGCAAGAAGACTGCATATGGAGACAACATGATCAATGGTTTCCTATTATTATCATTATTATTATTATTATTATTATTATTATTATTATTATTATTATTATTATTATTATTATTATAGCTAACCGCCTACACTTTTTTCTGCAAAATAGGGGTAGTTTATCCTGTTCAGGCTATATTATTAGCATTATCCTGCGATTGAGCATTTAAAATCACGTCTTTAACTTTCTAAGACATCTCAACGCTTCTAAAAGCAAACTTCGTTTGTTTGTTTAAGTTTATCGTAATTTGAATTTAAATTATTATTATTATTATTATTATTATTATTATTATTATTATTATTATTATTGAGTGAGAGAGCAGTGCATGCCATCAAAGTGACACTGAGGTAAAATATACGAAGCCCAATATACCCATCATGACTACCCATCTAATAAGGGTACACCAGGTACATGCATCACAACCATGTTATTATTATTATTATTATTATTATTATTATTATTATTATTATTATTATTATTATTATTATTATTTTGTTTAACAGGACGAATCATCTGCAGGACAGAAATGATAAAATGGGGCACGCTGTTAACGGGTTGCATGATGACGTTTCCCGACAAATTTCAGACACCGAAACATTCAGAAAGAGAGCAAATTACCTCGAAAAACAACTTGCTCGCTCGAAAGAGAAATATGTCCAGCTAGCGAATGAAATTAAACCACTTACATCGGTAAATTGAAATACTTTATAATCACACCACGTTTGTCTGTCTATCTATGTATTTGTCTGCCCCAAAAGTAATACTGGTGGAATATCCTCGTGAAAACCTCAATAAAATGTAAACATAACAAATCTGACATTGCGCCTCCATATGTAACATGTATCGCCAACTCTTTCCATTCTACTAGTAGCCCATCTGGAGAAGCTGCTTCTGCATGACCACTTGACCTTTCAGAAAGAGCAGCAAAAATGTTCTCAAATTACACCCTACCGACTTAAAATATACATGTGATAATGCAGCCCTAGATACACTTTGCCTAAATGAAAGACAGGATGATGAGTCTTTGTCGTGAGTTTATTTTATCATAGCTGACCTGCGGTTAAGCAGCGCCACAAACAGCAATACCCGCTTTCCATCGCCTATGTAATCATGAAACTTTCGTCTTTGTGTAAGACACAATAATTCGTTATTTGAAGAGATAATTTCTTCAAAAATAATTATTTATTTTTCTTTTTATTATTTTTTAGGAATTACAAGACGAAACTACTCAAAGATTGATTGAAGCTGAACGTGTCAAGTCATTAGAAAATGAACTTGCTTTCCGCACTGATGTCCATGCTGTTGTAATGCATTTTTTCTTCGTCGATTTATTTATTATTTTTTTTGGTGAAACGCCATGAGATATTTCAGCCACTTTCATTCAAAAAATGTTCACATCATTTAAGGCCTTTTTCAATCAAATCCATTTAATTTGGGGTATCGGATCAGCATCAGCAGGAACGAACCAGCAGATGTAAAATCATCAAATCTCAAACTGCCAGCTTTCCATCTGATTAAAAAATCCATAATTGGCAAAGAACCGTTTCTAGTACTTGTTTGAAATTCATCTTGGTTTTCGAAAATATTTCGTGATAAATTGCTTTTTTTTAAGAAAGGAAATATCCAGAATTTTGCCTAGAGAGAGATCTGGTCTATACGTGGATGTAAGATAACAGAAAACCCAGCAGTTTAAATTGTAGAAATTGACACCGTAAGAGCTTGTCACCAAAATCGCAAAAATTCATAGCTTGGATGATCCTTTAGTTTCTGGGGTCAAAAGAGACTTTGGTATATTATTTTGTGTTATAATATTTGTAAAAAAGCAATCCCATAGTTTATAAACAGCTACAAAACAGTTTATAAAAACATTTCCAAATTTATAATTTCAAGTCCCGTTGCCTTTCCTATCTTTTGTCTTTGTCTTTCATAAAATTATTTATTTCTTATTGTCGACTTCACTCACTGATTGTAAAAGGATTTGGGGGTCTGCGACGTGAACACTCTTTTCTGATCTCAACCATGACCTTGGACATAACCGTGTCTGAGAAAGTGTGGGGTCGAAGGTAGAATTAAATACTGTTTTTTATCGAAATGAATGGTTCAAAATCAAACTCGGCCTAGGCTGGATTTGAACTCATAATGACGAGAGCGGGGATAAATACCGTAGACATTCCATCCAACTCCACCAATTGGTTACCCTTGATAAAGTAAGTTGCAGCAATATATCATGGTAACAATTTTCTATATTCACGTCTGTCTACTTTAATGTTTAAAATGTAGAGTATCTTCTCAATAGAGTGTGCGGTGAGAGACTTTGCTTCAACACTAATTACCATTTCGTTTTCAAATTTCTACTTGCAGGAGATGAAGGAATACCGATCAATGCTGTCGAAGATGAAGAACCAGCCCAGTTTATGTGATATACCGAAAGCTGAACTTGAAAGTATTGTTTCTGATTTAAGTGAAGAATATGAATCTCAGTTACAACAAATTACTACTAATCTTGAAAACAGATATAGTGCACAGGTAAGAAATAAAGTAAAAATAACAATTATTTTTATATGTTTATAATAACTCCACACAATTTCTAAAATTCCTTTCTATGAAATTATTTAATGCTTTGCGAATGTTGACATAATTTTACAAGACTTTTGTAAAAGCAACCTAATTGTGCCAAAGTCTGTGCAATAATGGAAATGTGAAGACAGCTTATAGAGGTGACCGAAACGATTGAGGTGAATTCCAAAGAAAAGTGAAAAAGTAGATTACAGAAATGAACATATCGATCTGACGATGTTTGATGGTTGTTGTATGTTAAGTTTGAAAATTTCGAGAAATGCATACATCTTGATAACTCTTTACTCTTTACTCTTTTACTTGTTTCAGTCATTTGACTGTGGCTATGCTGGAGCACCGCCTTTAGTCGAGCAAATCGACCCCGGGACTTATTCTTTGTAAGCCTAGTACTTAATCTATCGGTCTCTTTTTGCTGAATCGCTAAGTTACGGGGACGTAAACACACCAGCATCGGTTGTCAAGAGATGTTGGGGGGGACAAACACACAAATATATATATATATATATATATATATATATATATATATATATATATATATATATATATATATATATATATATATACATATATATACATATATTCGACGGGCTTCCTTCAGTTTCCGTCTACCAAATCCACTCACATGGCTTTGGTCGGCCCGAGACTATAGTAGAAGATACTTGCCCAAGGTGCCACGCAGTGGGACTGAACCCGGAACCATGTGGTCTGTAAACAAGCTACTTACCACACAGCCACTCCTACGCCTATTGAACGATTATGGACGCAAATATTTGAGCTTAAATTTGTTTTCGTACGCGAGTATGATAATGTGGTGGTTGCAAGTATATAGAGAAACTGAGCTAAGTGCAAGCTAAGTGCAGAGGATTTTTTGCTAGTCTGCGACTCTACCACTCTCTACAGTTTGTGCTCTTACCACGTCTTGCCTCACTCTAGTTCCCACTTTCGCAGTTTCCAATGTAACACTTTTGCTACTTAATCGTGTCACCACAACGAGTAATGGTTTTGGGCAAGTCTAGGGCATTCGTTCACAATATGGGCAATGGTTTCGTCCACTCTATTACAGATGCGGCATAGTCTAGATACTTGCTCATTCCCGATTATGACCCGATTATGAAATTGAATGACAAACGTTCAAAATGACTGCAAAAATTTCTATCATCATCATCATCATCATCATCATCATCATCATCATCATCATCATCATCATCATCATTTTTATTATAATTATTATTTAACAGCTCAAGGAATTGCGTCTTTCTGTGATAACTACATATGCAGACACAGTCGATTCTTCGGTTAGAATGCATTTCCGTTCCGAAAACAAAGAGTCACTAGAAACATTATCAGAATATGAAGGCACGGTAAGAAAAAACTTTCAACCAACGATCTCATATCGTCTTTTGTTTTCATAGAGCAGAGAGAGAGAGAGAGAGAGAGAGAGAGAGAGAGAGAGAGAGAGAGAGAGAGAGAGAATATGGAAATCATTAGACAGAAGGCATCACAAGAATCCCCACCTGTAACTGTCCCTAGTTCTCTCATACACGCTTTCGGTTTCGAAAGTGATCTAAGTCAAATTATTTCATCAAAAATACTTGTTAATTTTTGTTCTAAACGCCATCTTAATAATGACAACGTTATTTTACAACCTTTTTCATTATTTTCAAAATTGATTGAAATGGAGTATTGAAACAAAAATATGATAACGAAAATGTTCTGAGACATCGTGGCCATTTTAAATACAAGGAACGCGGTTAACGTTGCACTTGAATATTTGTACATAACGCCTGCAGAAAAAGACATATGCAGGGAGGAATATCTAAAGGCCCGACGTTCTATGGTGGAGAGACTTGCCATAATGTAACTTTAAGGAGAAGGGTAAAATTCGGAAAGAAATATGAATCGAATGTGTCTGAGTAAATGCAGCAGGAGACACAAACAGCTCCAGGGAATAAGAAAAGGACGAAACAGCATATTTGTGGGCCTAAAATTGTGGAAGTTTGTAATCGACTTCTGATAAATTAGACGACTGGCCTGTCTTTGGTGTGTCTTTATGCATTTGAAAAGCATCCTTCTAGATGTAAGAGCAACATTCTATTACGGGTCTTACTTGAGTATTGCAGGGAGTTAATAGTTGTTGAGACCTTATATGCTATCTCTCGAACTGCTGTATCATAAATACAATACGTTATACGTATGCGTGTGGAGGCGCATGGCTTAGTGGTTAGCGTGTTGGACTCATGATCGTCAGATTGTGGGTTGCATTGTGCTGTATGAATGTATGTATGTGTATATATATATATATATATACATGTGTCTGTGCGTATGTGTATATGTTATGTATATTTTTTATGTATGTACGAGCATCTAGCTTTATATAATCTACATCTATGTACAACCAAGTGGTGTGTTTTTATCATAATTTAAAAAAAAAATGAGAGCATTTCATTTCATTTGGAAAGATTACAATCCTGAGAAATCAAATGAGTTCATTAGAAGCCGAGCTAGAGATGATACAAGAAGAAAAAGCCAAGGAGAGGAAAGAAAATCAGTTCAAAGTCAATGAATTACGCTCGGAGATTGAAGTAGTTTTAAAGCAATTAAAAGATCTGATGGATTCTAAACTCACCTTGGAAACGGAGATTTCAACCTACCGCAAGCTCCTTGATGGAGACGACGACAGGTAAACAAATGTACTTTACATTAAATAATGCTAAGAGAATGCCAAACTTCTCTTGAGAAAACTTCATGTTAAGTAAATTATGGATTTGTCTCCGTTGCTGACTCCACGGTTTCCGACCTATGCAGATATCTTTTCTGTTGACTGCATTTACTTTGCTGTGAATATTTCTGAATTTGAAAATAATCAATCCAATCCCTTTATTACTTAACAACTGCATGATCTATTCTTTGTAACCGTTATATGCAATACTTTGCATCACTGAAACATAGAAATATATATATATATATATATATATATATATATATATATATATATATATATATATATATATATATATATATATATATACCAGTGAATGGGCAAACGAAAGAAGGGCACAAAGATCAATTTGATTCAAATTCGTTGGTACTTTTGAGCTGACGACTAGCATCGCACTTCAAACTCAAGGGTACAAACAAATTTAAATCAAACTATTTTGATCCATGTACATACATATATATATATATATATATATATATATATATATATATATATATGTTGTTGTACTTGGGGATGGTCATATTGCCATATATATATACTAGCTGACGTAGCCGGTAATTACCGGAAAAGCTGGGCTTATTCCGTGGTTCCGTTCTCATAATTGTTTCGCTAATTCAATAACTACAATACAAAGTTTGTAGCCCTTTAAACGATTTTTGTGCATTTACAGAGAATACGGAGTTGTACTTGTATGTTAATGGAACTGCATCACAGACCAGATAGCAAATCTGCAACAAAAGGTTTCACACCTCGATATCTAGGTGAAAAGTTAATATAATAGATTTCGTGCCAAATTGGCTCTTCCATGATGTAATTAGGTTGTTTCCATATGTGATTTCTTAAAACTACAATAGAAATTTCTCAGAATATATTTCATTACCACAGGAAGAACCTTGATGAAGTGGTGACTCCAGTACATGAATACCAAACACACAGTGAGAATGTACAGGCTAATGCACTGGGAAATGAGTTAAGTAGGTGTTCTTGGCTTTATTATTCAGTCATCACGTATACATGTACACACATGCACATGCACGCGCACAGACACAGACACAGACACACACACACACACACACACACACACACACACACAAAAGTTAATAAAAGTAGTGTGTGCGTTGCGTTCCGTTACTAAATGAAAAAATGCATTGTAAATAAACAACAACAGATAAAAAACATATACGTATATTAAGCGTATTAGATCGACCCAGTACGCAACTGGTACTTAATTTATCGACCCCGAAAGGATGAAAGATAAAGTCAACCTCGGCGGAATTTGAACTCAGAACGTAAAGACAGATATAACAACGCTAAGCATTTCGCCTGGTGTGCTTACGTTCCTTATTTCTTTATTGCCCACAAGGGGCTAAACATAGAGGGGACAAACAAGGACAGATAAAGGGATTAAGTTGATTACATCGACCCCAGTGCGTAACCGGTACTTGATTTATCGACCCCGAAAGGATGAAAGGCAAAGTCGACCTCGGCGGAATTTGAACTCAGAACGTAACGCAAACGAAATACCGCCCGGCGTGCTAACGTTCCTGCATATATAAAATTGACATGATTTCCCTTTTCTGCGTTGCTGAAGATTAGCTTCTTGGGGCGAACTAGTAGCGGATTCAAATTCTGGGAATATATTCGGTGTTTTTTTTTTTTTTAATATGTGCACAGAATTTATGTTGCTCTTGTATTTTGGTGCTTATGTATTGATACATATTAATTTTGATTTGTACTATCTCGAGATTTCGAGCCCCATCATGACATTAATATATGATTCATATATGAGTAAGATATAGCATTAAGATACCCTTGATTTGCAGATTTCTTATTGGGAAGAATCAGAGTGGAACGCACTACAAAAGGGACTGTGTCTATCATTGAATTAGACCCCGATGGAAAATACATTGAACTTAAAGATAAGTCTCCAAAGGTAAGAAATATTAGGACAGATTATCTTTCCTTTTTTTGTAATTTTCTATATCATCACAGCATTCGTAAATCAGATAACATAAGTACAATACATACAGACTTAACTACAAATAAGTAGACACATAGAGGCGCAGAGGCCAACGAGGTAAATGTTATGCAGTTACTTTACATTCTAGAAACATCAGCCAAATTCACGCACTTCCAATTCAATTAAAAACTACCCTCTTAAATAAGTTAGAACAGAATGCAATATATCAGAAAGAATTATATAAGGTTCTCATAAATAGAACGCATTTAATCATAGGTTCGTTCAACTTAGGCTATGCTGCTGTTGATCTGCAATATCATAGTATTTTTGACATATTTTTTGACATATTTTTCAAATCATAGAATGCAACAAACGTGAAGAATTGGACATTAAACCAAACAACAGAAAATGGTGAGAGCTGCACGCATACATTTACAGATAGTAACGTGTTCAGTTCTAGCAAATTCATCAAGGTAAGTTTTTTTTCTTCTTTTCTTGAAATGTTCGTTATTCTTAAAATGTACCTCTCTTTATAAGCACCAATTCAAAATGAGGAAAGGAACAGACCGCTCAGTGACGTAATCAAAACCCTTATCTATCGACTGCTGGGGGAGAGCGCTACCGATTACACTAAGCAGCAACATTAAAAAGATTAATTTATTTCTGATATTTTAACTGTATTATCTCATCTATATAGTGATGATTCTTCAGTCACTTTCAGGTCAATGAGCATATCTTCAGTTAGTAAAAATATTATTACCTCCGCCTTAGCGTAGGCAGAGATATTGTTTTCAGCCGTGTGTATTTGTTTGTTTGTCCGTGGACAAGATATCTCAAGAACCTCTGGATGGATTCGGATGAAATTTTTGGAAAATTTGGTCTCGTGACTAATTTCTTTATTTGGCACTTACAGCCACAACACAGAGGGGGACACTATTGGCGCAGCCACAACATTACAATGGGGATATAAAACATAAAACGAATGACAATGAGATGTTATATAATGAAGAAATGAAATGGATGTATGGGCCCCATTCTCATGCAGTACTATTTGAACGTTGATATATACTATTTCTATTTACCATCGTTTTTCTATTGTTTTTTCTCTCTTTTTTTATATTAACACAAAACATTCACTTTTTTCCTTCTTTTTTGTTCCTTTTTTTTCCAAACAATTTTACTCTTTTTTTAAAAACTTTTTAATATCTCATAAAAGGCTCCAAGTTCTTGAGTTCAATTACTGGTGGCAGCTCGTCGAACTCCACCGCTACTCCGGGCAGGTCAATTTTTTCTCTGCACATGTCTTTTAGTTTCCTGTATGTGTCCTTATCGACCACAATGGCCTTCACATTTTCTTTGGTCTCGTGACTGGCACGAACTCATTAGATTTTGGGATCGATTCGGTACAGGACAAAGATTCTGGATTACTTTTCCTGCTTTTTTTTTTTTTTTACTTAATTTTGGAGAGCGGTCGGGTTAATTTTTAGCATTCTCGTTTGTGAGAGCAGTCGAGTTTATTTCAGTTATTTTCATTTTAAAAATCATCTCTGGTTAATCGTTGAGAGGGCGTTGGTGTTGCGTAATATATAAAAGTAAATACACCCTCTTACGCAAGATCTCCTTCAGTTAATACATTTCAAAATATATGCTAATGATCTAACGAGGTTTTGGAGTAGTTCGTTGTATCTGACTAGAGTGGAAAATTCTAAAGAACGCACGATGTATGTATGTATGTATGTATGTATGTATATAAATGTGTGTGTGTGTGTGTGTGTGTGTGTGTGTGTGTGTGTGTGTGTGTCTGTGTGTGTGTTTGTGTAGCCATCTAAAGTCAGAACCAAGTACGGCAACAGCTTAGAGTTCAAAGGCCAACAGTTTTTGAATTCCCCGACAAAAGACATTAAGAAACCTATACAATGTGGACGTTGATGCCTTCAAAAAGGAGCGTAAAGCACTATGTGTTGGAGGTCTTTGTTGTGTCAGTTAGTAATAATATTTTTACTAACTAGACACTACAAATCCCCGGAACACACAATGTCTTCAGTCGACAACATCACAATATTGGATACTGTGCGAAGTCTTCTATAATAATAATAGTAATAATAATTTCTTTCGATTTCTAGATTTGGGGACACAAACACGGTTCTGTAGAAAGTGGCATTGTGTCCTCCACAGTCTCGGAGTGGTCTGCATTGAGTAATCCATCGACAATTACTTTGAAAGACAACAATAAGGTAAGATTTCTTTATTCCATGCTTTACAATATCACTCTCTCCTCATTTCATAAATATGCATTTCATATATATGTATGGATGCATGTACGCATACATATACACGTATATACACACGCGCACACACATATACATATATGGAGTTTAGAAAATGCTTGAGTTATACGTGAGCTACTTCGAGTTTCATGCTAAGATAGTGCTGTAATAAGATGGCCATCGTTCAGGATCAAATAATATGGCGACTTTGCAAGTAAAATATGAAAACAAGAAAATGTATGAGAAAATATTGATGAAGAAAATTTCTGAAAGGAAGGGGGTATAATCCATACCGTACAAGGTAGCTTATGTCTCTTTAAGCCGAAGGTGTTAACAGCTAAACAGGAAATGCGTAATAGGATGAATTGAATGGATCGTGCCTGGTTCGTTATGCAAGCCTGTTTGATTACTGCACGATGAGAGCATGAAACCAGAAGTAGTTTATGTGCAGATATATATATGGTGTTATATATCTGAAAAACAAAATGAATAAGCAAGACTTTGCCGTTAAATTTTTTCCACTTTAATAATTAATTGCTTACAAATGGTATCGCGCACACAAACACACACACACACTCATATCTATGTGTGTGTGTATATATATATATGTTCATTATAAAATGTGGCCTGTGCCCGATGAATATGTTTGAGATATTTCTCAACATGTGAAACTATTAGTAGCACTTAAAGATATGTATTGTGTCCTTTAAATGAATAATATTTATCGCTCACCAAAGGAAGAACTTTTTTGTTATTCATTGATTTGTTAATCTGTTTTCAATTTTCAGATATGTGCTGTCTTTGTATCAAAATTGGTATTTGACTGAATGGAGTAATTCAATATAAGAAAGACAACTGTTGAGCGCCTGTGCCTTTTTCTCAGCTGAGAAGACGATGTTTTTCGAACAGTTCGGCCGAGTTTCATAGTCCTATTTCCTTTCATTATAGTTATACTTCCGTAAAATAACTCTACAGCTAACTTTAATTTTGCTGTTTGTGTCTTCATTTTTTTTACATGATTCTCCCAAAAGAGAGAGTGATATAGGAGTGATACAACACAGCACTACTTTTAGTTTTCTTTACGAGATATCTCGTGACGATTAAGAAATATTAACCAACGTTATTTACCATTATATTTTGTGCGGTAGACTGATATTATCGCTCAGTTTAATACCATCACCTGGACTTTGGATGTTTTCAGACAAATTGTAAGAAAAAAGCTAGGTTTTTCACCTAAGGATAATCTCGTTCCTCTCACGAATCTTGGAGGCTCTGAAAACAATGGTGGATGTTACAAAATCTCCACTGATTAAAATATTTAAAATATTTCCTTCGCAGTGAATTTCAATAGCTTATGCTTTATACATGTGGCAGTAAAACATATGTATGCCACTTTCTATTATTACGTACACAAATAAAATGATTATAACGGAAAGAAAGAATTAATTTTATTGGAATTAAAGGTGAATGAATTTC
>NC_142948.1:31019491-31026991 GCF_046866305.1 Octopus bimaculoides | reverse complement strand
GATAGATAGATAGATAGATAGATAGATAGATAGATAGATAGATAGACAGATAGACAGATAGACAGATAGATAGATAGATAGATAGATAGACAGACAGATAGATAGATAGATAGATAGATAGATAGATAGATAGATCTCTTTCCATATTTGTATGTATGTGTTCATATTTATCCGAGTATGTGTGTGTGTGTGTGTCCTTGTTTCTGAAAGTGTATGTGTGCGTGTGCTTGTTCTTGTATGTATGTATTTCTGTCAATATGTGTATGTGATTCTTCCTGAATATATGTGTGTGTATGTGCATCTGGTGTTTATGAATGTGTGTGCATGTGTATGTGTGTGCGCGTGCATGTTTCTCTCTGTGGGTGTGTTTCTGTAAGTATGTGTATTTGTGTATGTGTATGCATGCGTGTGCGTGCGTGTGCGCGTGTGTGTTTGTGCGAGTGTATATGTGTTCTGTGTGTCCTATTGTATGTCTATGTGTTTTTGCACACGTGTGTATGTATATGTTTATGCGTGTGCTTGTATATGAGTGCACTGTGCGTGTGTGCGTGTGCGTGTGCGTGTGTGTGCTTGTGTGTGCGTGTGTTCTGCAGACTTGTCACAGGTTGTTAGATATTTTTTTTATTCTCTTCTATTGTTTCTCCTCCCCCTGCCACTCTCTTCTGTCCTCCATCCCTACCCCTCCCTCACTTTCCTCTTTCGTCCTCTTTCGCCTTCTGTCACCTTCCCTACTACTCCTCTCTCCGCTTCTCCTCCTTTCTCTCACATCTTCACTCCAATTCTCTCTCTCTGTCTCTCCCTCCCTCCCTCTCTCCTGCTCAGTCAGCTTCTTTCCTACTTTCTCATTTTATTCCTTCTCCTCATTTTGTTCCTCTTCCTACTCTCTCTCCCTCTCTCTCTCCTTATCTATAACGCTACCCTTGCGACAAACTCCTCGCCGATATATATAAGATGTTTAGGACCGCGTAATCTTCCGCAGTTGGCAGAGACGTCGAAGTGGTCACCGGTGCTTTAGAGCTGTACCTACACAGGATTTCTTTCTCGAAGCTGTAACAATTTTGAAAAAGCTATTAGACGAAAAATAAAAGGATAAAAAAAAAAAAGCTGCGATTTATAATTACATTAAAACAAGGGGAAACCCATTAACAAGAATATTAACAAAGAAAATAAACAACAGCAATCATGACTTCCATAGGGAAAACCAGCGTATACAAGAGAACGAGGGGGGTAAATATGCCCCACGGTTCAGTGCATCAACGTTATTCTCGTTCGTCCGCTACAATCCCTTTAAGTTTTCAAAATGGAGTCGCGAGTTCGATTTCTCACAAAGGTGTCGTTGACATTAGGTCCAACAGAGAAAAGGAGAGGAAGGAGATGCAAGATTTGAACGAAAGGTTTGGCAACTACATCGAAAGGGTCCGTTTCCTTGAAGCCGAAAATACTGCTTTGAAAGAGGCTTTGAAGAAGTCCAAACGGGATTTTAACATTGAGCCAATTAAGGCGATGTACCAAGCTGAGATTGACGAGACCAAGAAACTTCTGGATGACTCCACAAATGAAAATGGCAGTCTTAAGGCTCGTATCGGGACTTTGGAAGACGAGCTGGATGACTTACGAGTTCAGTGAGTACGAAGTATATATTTATATTAATGCATACATACATACATATATATACATACATATATACATACATATATGCATACATACGTACATAGTCAAAAGGTGAGAGCTAGAGATGCCCAATATAGAAAACAAAGTCGTAGCGTTCAAATAATTTGAACTTGTATCTAATCGTGTTTATCTACATCACTCTCTTCCTCCCTCCCTCTCTCTCTATCAATCTATCTCTCACTTTCTCTCTTTCTCTTCGTCTCCTTTTTCTTTCTATCACTTTCTGTATATGTGTGCGCGCATGCGTGTGTGTGTGCTCGCGTGAGTGTGAGCGAGTGTCTGTTTGTGAGTGCGTGTGTACGTTTGTGTGTACGTGTGTGCGCACGTGTGTAGGTAGAAAAGTGCTGATGGCAGAAAGATGGTACAAATTCTGGGCACAAATTCAATGAACAACATACCCCCAGGCTTTTTTTCAGGAGTTCTCCATCCCCCGGGTTAGTTGCCTCCGCCAAGGCTTAAAGTCCACAGCTGCTTGGTAGGCTAAATTCACATGTAGATACCAAACCAGAAATTTCAAAGTCCTTGCACATTATCATGTAACTGGCCATTGATTACTCTTCTAAGCCTATCCACCCTTTGGCAAGTCTTGTCTCACGTCGTACAATGTTTTCAAAATCCACCCGGCTCATCTAGGAGACTTGGTAGTGTTGCCAGTTTAGTCGCCGCCGGCCCGACCATGCCACAGGTTGTACCGGGTGTGTTTTTTAGCAGCACTCAAAATCGACCTCACACCCACACACATACATACATACATACACACATGCACAGACACAGATACATGTGTGTGTATATATATATATATATATATATATATATATATATATATATATTGTAATTGACTTTACATGAATTAATAAACTTTTGACAGAATGTGATATAATTTTTTGATGGAATTTGATCTCGAAGCGCATATGAAATTGTACTATCTATCTATGCGTGTATGTATGTATGTATGTATGTATGTATGTATACCTTCTCTCTTTGCTGTATCTGGATTCCCATTGTCATTGTCCATTATGTAACTTCATTTCTTTTGGAAAAGCAGCACAGATTTGGGTAATAAACGTAGCAGACTCAATTGTCTCGAATAGGTTCCCTTAAGGAGCTGTTGCTTACGTAGTAAAAGATCATGTTACGTTTGAATATGTTCCTTTACATTCTAGTTTACATCTCGTCCAGGTCATCTTAACTTTCTTTACTCTCGCGAGCTCGATAAACTACTACTGAGGTCGATAAAATCGACTAAAGCCTTGAAAGTTCTGCCTCAACAAGGCCGTAACCCAATGAATGAAACCAGTACAGCATAGAATAAAAGAATAAATAATCAGGTGGATATATGCTTATGTGTATGTTTATGTATATGTGTATGTGTGTGTATGTATGTGTGTGTATATATATATATATATATATATATATATATATATATATATATATATATATTTGTAAGAAATTATATATGAATTCACATATGTATAAGTGTGTATGTGTATTTGTGTACCGTACGTGCGTGCGTACGTACGCGCATCGGTGTGTGGTGTGTGTATAAAGCAGGTGTTTAATTAAATGTAGTGATGTTGTCAAGGTAACAGACAGAAACTGTTTCAGTCCAGTCCAATCCATTGTTGCGCCTGCAGCTCTGACAGATTATTCTAATTACAGGGAGAGAAGGACATCTCTGCAATAGAGTTAGCAAAACGACGAGGACACATGATAATTCTTAACTACTAAGAGAGAGAGGGGGGAGAAGAGAGAGAGAGAGTAGTGAGAGAGAGAGAGAGAGTGAGAGTGAGAGAGAGAGAGAGAGAGAGAAAGTTGAGGGGAAACTTGGACACTATATCAAGCAAGTAAAATAACGAAGTAAGTGGATGTTCCTTGAATGGTATGTGGTGCAGTTTAAACATTTGGGTGCATTTCCCAATACTTAAGAAGTTTACCTCGCATTCATGACAGCTTAGGTTCGATCCCACTAGCCGGCATTTTGCACAAGTAGTCTTCCAGTAATATACTTGAAGGGTACAATCCGATGAAACGAGTAACTGCTCACAGTAGTAGTAAGTAGGAGACATTTTGCTAAGTGCGATAAACTGTTTCGACACAAGAAGGAAAAATGTACCATTTCAGGTTTATGAAATGCGTTTGACATTAGAGAGGTGAGAAATGTTTATAAGACTATCGTAAGAACTCTACCTGTAACTTCACCTGCGTCATTCATTTTTCATACACCTTACGCAAAGGATACATAGATACATAGATATTAATTTTTAGATTTTTTTTCCAGTTAAAATAAAAACAAATTTACATCAATCTGATGGGTTACTCCATAATTTTTCAGAGTATAAATTAATTATTCTTACGCAAGAATGTTGTAGACAATGACTTGGCAGTTTCGGCCAGTTAAACCATCGTCGGACTACGTAGGCGCAGGAGGGGCTGTGTAGTAAGAGGCTTGCTTCCCAACTATATGGTTCCGGGTACAGTCCCACTGCGTGGCACCTTGGGCAAATGTCTTCTACTTTAGCATCGGGCCGACCAAAACCGTCTGAGTGGATTTGGTTAAAGGAAACTGAAAGAAGCCTGTTGTATATGGTCTTCGAAACGTCTAGATAGAATAGAGACAGCTGATGAAGGGATATTCCAAGGGGCTTTCCGTTTTCCTATGTGTTCGTTCCGTTGTCTGTAGTTTATTGTTCTAGCGTCCTGTACCCTGATATGCATGTATATACACATGTAGATGTAAGTATGTACATATATGTGTGTATACATGTATATATATTCTTTGTATTATTACATTATTGAACGCACACGTCCTATTTTGCAAGTAAGTCTACTATATATATATATATATATATATATATATATATATATATATATATATATATATATATATATATATATATATATGTATGTATGTATGTATGTATGTGTGTATGTATTTGTGCGTTTGTGTTTGTTCCTCCACCACCGCTTGACAACCGATGTTAGTGTGTTTCCGTCCCCGTAACTTCGCGGTTCGGCAAAACAGCACGATAGAATAAGTACTAGGTTTACAAAGAATAAGCTCTGAGGTCGATTTGTTCGACTAAAGGCGGTGCTCCATCATGGCCACAGTCAAATGACTGAAACAAAGAAAAGAACAAAAGAATATATATATATATATATGTATGTATGTATATGTGTATGTATGTTTGAAAAGGCCCAGTGTTGTTACGCTTGCTCCACCTGAGCATGGCGTAAACGGTACGAAAGTATAAGGAATACTCAATCATATGCAACTATTCTTGTTCTACTATGATTACATATAATTTAGTCGCTCGAAGATCTAAAAGTCTCATTGGTTGAAACTCACTCGAGAGTCATCGATTCATCCATTTTAATTTGCATAAGTTATACCTCCTGGTACAATGTTGGGTTATTTATTTTCTCTCTTCTTTCCACTAAGAAGACAATGTTAATCAAACTGAAACGCTTCAGTGGTGTCGTAATGTGTGTTTTGAAAACACATAACTTATCTCTTTACAAAATGCTGCATTAATTCATCGGAAAAAGAAAGGAAAAAGAAACACGAATAGAAATAGGCAAAGAAAATAAAGGGGAAAAAAACAGTGGAAACAAATCGTTATGACAAAAGGAGAGAACGCAGAAGTTACAGCTGTTACAATATGGAACCAATGAGTGGTGGAATCGTTACAACAGCAGGCAAGAAGGGCTACACACACACACACATATATGTATATGTATGTATATATATATATATATATATATATATATATATATATATATATATATATATATATATATATATATGATCCGAGAGAGACAGAGACAGACAGACAGACAAGCGTGGCTGTGTGGTAAGAAGTTTGATTCCCAACTATATGGTCCCAGTTCTTCATACTACTGCGTAGCACTTTGAGGGGACGGTGTCTTCCACTATAGCCTGAGAAAGACTCAAGCTTTATGAGTAGATTTGGTGGACGGAAACAGAAACAGCTAGTGAAGCATAGAGGATGCTATCAATAAAATAATTAAGTGTATGCATGTGTAACCTAGACGCATATGTGTGTGCATGTATGTGTGTGTGTGTATGTATGCGAGTGCATGTATATATATATATGTATATATATATATATATATATATATATATATATATATATATACATACGCACATATATATTCATATATCTACAAAGATATATATAATCATATATATATATGTATATATACACGTTCATATATACAGGATTGACCATAAGTCACCCGACAGTAAATCAAAATTCCATAAATACTATCTGTAATTCTGTATTGACTCGAATGGAAAAATGTGTCACTCAAGAAGCACTTCAGTTTGAACAGTTTCTATGATGTTTCATATTTAGATGCATTTATTAAATTCATTCAGTTGTTAAATATAAATAAATCTTGGAATTAAATGGTTTTGATTTACTGTCAGATGACTTTTGGTCACACCTGTATACATACATACATACATATATATATATATATATATATATATATATATATATATATATATATATATATATATATATATATACATACACACACATATATATATATGTATATAACAAATACATAAACCTTATGTGAGTGTGTGTATGTATTATATATGTTATATATATTTGTGTAAACGAGGAACAACTTTTTTTTTCAACACTATATTAAGGAACGACTGTATTTCTATCTATGCTTTTTCCCTTCGTTAATTCCTTATCTATCCCTTACTGCTTATTTCTAACAATAACTTGTTAACTCCTTTGAAGCTTCTGGGTCCTTTTGGCATCAACGTTCCAATATTGTGTCGTTGAAAGTGCTTTCACTTATTCTATTTTGCCGTTTTCTTTGTAATGGACAACAAGTATCAGAGGAATACTATTAGAACAGATTTTAAAAAATGATAATCCAGTGATGAAAATGTTATCAGAAATATCGCTGTCAAAAAATTCTAGTCTAGAGTAAAGCGTATGTGAGGCGAAAAAGACCCAGCAGATATTGCGTAACGGGATGCTACGAACAAGTAGAGATGGGCGTGTCAACGGCGACATACCATCTGAGATTTTGAAATAGCAGTAAAACATCAAAAGCAATAATAATCTCAAATTTTGATACAAGTTTAGCAATTTCAGTCGAAGGAGATTATAAATAGATTGCATCGACCTCAGAACTGAGCTGCACAATAGACAGAATTTGAACGCAAAAATAACGAATCGGAAAAATGCCGCTAAGGTACTGTGCCGAACGCGCTAGCGTTTCTACCATGCTGACACATTAATAATGATGATGATGATAATAATAATAATAATAATAATAATAATAATAATAATAATAATAATAATAATAATAATAATAATAATAATAATAATAATGTAGTTGTTGTTGTTATAGTCTGGATAGGAAGACAAGAAAACTACTAACATCTACGAACATGCACCATCCGAAAGCAGACGTTGATCGTCTGTACCTACCTAGAAGTAATGGTTGAGGAGGAATGATGCAGATAGAACTGTGCTATAAGTTCTCCACAATTGCAATGAATAGGTACTTATCTAGTACAGAGGACTGGACGCTGCGGTTTGTGTGCAAACACGAAAGCAGCAAAAAATTACATTCTATTGCCAAGGAAGCTTGCAAATTCGCAAGGAAACTTGGCCTTTAACCCTGAAATAGATAAAGAACCTGAAACCACTGCCACAAAACAAACAAAACGGATCAAGCAGACTGCAAAAAAAAAAAAAAAAAAAAACTGGTGGAAACAAAGTGAGGAGCAGTGGAGCCCGATGTCTCTGCATGGACAGTATATACTTCGAAGTCGAA
>NC_142948.1:30981991-31014491 GCF_046866305.1 Octopus bimaculoides | reverse complement strand
CCCCATCTAAATATAGCTATTATTAAGCATTTGTTTCTGTGAATGTATTGTTATATCTTTCAATGGGAAATAGTTTCATTTACTTGGATTAAATATCTATAAAGAGACACGTTTTGTCTGTGTACTGTTTAACAAATATCTGGGTGGGTTTTGTCTTTATCTTTCTTTCGGTATGTACAGACATGTCCCATATTATTGTAACTCTGTCATCTTTTGGACAATTGCTTGTTGTATGTGCTTCGGCGACACGTTTTCTGGGTCAGTTATACGGTACTGGGAAAGAGTTCAGTTCAGATGACAGTGTCCGTAGCTATCATCTCTGTTCTACTTGTTTATACAGTGAGATGGGACGGGGGGAGTGAGAGACTTGATAAGAATAGCTAACTTGAGGTTACGATGTGCAGTATATTGTAACCCCCATTATCTATAGTCGTTGTTGGTGATTCTGGTGTGAGTGGAGGGAGAAGAGAATGTTTTGAGGGGGGCTTTGTATAGTGGTTAGTGGCATAGCGGTGTGGAAATCTTCAGTTTCTGCATATGATTACGGTGACGATGATGATTTTACGATAATACGACCATGATGATTACGGCTCATCATGATCATTACCACTACCACTACCACTCCCGTCGCCGCCGCTACTACTACTACTACTACTACAATTTCCGCTGTTTATTTAGGTCTGTCTTTCAACAGCTCATCTCCTCCCTTGAGAACTGCAGTACAGGTTCAAGCAAAAATCCAAGACTGGGTTTTGGTAACTACAAATCCTGCCAGACACTTTCAGTTCTTGACCAGTCGGCGATGCGCCAGGTATTACGTAAAGCCTTGCAAACTATTAAGGATCAAGGCGACGACAAACATCAGCTAAATATTGTGTTCTGGAGAACTATGGACAACTTTCAGAAACCCAGGAGGCGTTGCCTTTTGGGGATAAACTAAACACGAATAACAAATTGCACGCAATGTTACAAAACCATTCTACGCGAATCCTTCTAATGTCGGGGCATTGCTAATATTAAAGCTTTGTTGAACAGCTGCTTTCATGGCTAGGGTGAACCCACATATTAACAGAGGGTTGCCCACTGAACTACTTTATTCATGAAGGCCAAAAGTTTTTCCTTAGCCCGGCAGCTGTTCAGGAAAGAAGTTGTGTGATGGACAAGATTGAGGGGATTGATGAAAGCGCTTTTAATTTTCGGTTAATCCTTCATGAAGTCCCTCAAGTTCCACCTAGAGTGGAAGGAATAACATGTGATGTTGCCCTCCAGTTGCTGAAAAGTAGGTGTGAATGGTTTGTTCCAAATTAGATATTATTGAGAATTGTACAAAACAAATTGAATATTTTGTGTATTGTAGAAATATAGCTATATATTTTTAACAACTAAATCTTAGATGGACCCCAAAGGTCATGCAAACCCTGGTTGAAACCCTCTGGTTTAGAGATACATTATTGTCAGTTTTAATTGATACTTGGATTAGTAGGATCCCTTCCATACTCTTGACGACAACCTGTCTGATTAGCGTTAATCTGCCCCGGTTCGTGTGTTGTGTGCGCTCGCGTGTGTGTGTATTCGTGTGTATGTATGTAGATTGGCATATCCCAGAGTATGGTCTCTTTATCACTCTTTGAAAACATCTATAATAATAGTTAGTCATTCTACTGTATGAAAGCCCCAATTCGGACATTCCTGAAGATGTATTTTATCTTAAGATTACGCACGCAGAGATATTTAAACTATTCAACCAAAGATTACGTGGCGAGTTGATTTCTTAGCCCCCTCTTATTTGCATTTACGTAATGTATTTTGTTTCATTGCATAATTGTGGTGACCCGTGGTGTGAAGACTTGCATTCAAGAATCCTTCAGTTTCAGTTTTGACTCCTGGTTTTGTCCCTTTACAATAACGGCTTCAATCCCATACCCTCAATATAACTTGGTGAGAGGATTGGTTTCTGCACATCTGATCTCCGTTTTTTTTATGGCTTAGTCATAAGAAGAAGGGCCAAGGTTCATATTCTTTTTCACAGGACCTCTGACAATAGCGGCGCGGTCAGGAGTGGGAGAAGAAACTACAAATTCTAGGTGGTTGCTTTTCTTTTATACTTCAGAACAACCAGCCAGCTGTCACCATCTCACTATTTCGCTTCTTGGGTACTACAATGTTCATTGTATTCATATTCAGTTAAGACGGCGTAATATAGAGGCCCGTTGATGTTAGCGTTAGGAAACAGTGCATCGACGTATCAAATAGTTCGTACAACTGATATTTTTGTCTGAATGATTGGCACAGAGTGGATTCAAATAAAGATCGCTAAGTGGCATCTAACGTTCACTTAGCGATATTAAACTAGGTGACTGATGACAAATTATCACCTACGAACACATTCGGGACATCCGACTCTAACAACGTCACTCAAAAGACTTGGTTCTACTAGAAGCTATGGTGGAATGCACTGGTCAAAGGCGCCGCGTAGTAGGAACGAACGCAAAACCTTGTTGGCACGAAGCGAAAATCTTATTCACACGTTCATTATTATTGGTCAAATAAATATAAGGCGGCGAGCTTGGCAGAATCGTTACCATGCCGGGTGAAATGCTTAGCGGCATTTCGTCTGTCTTTACATTCTGACTTCAAATTCTGCCGAGGTCGACTTTGGTTTTCCTCCTTTAGAGGTCGATAAAATAAGTACCAGTCGAGCACTGGTGCAATTGACTTACTTCCTTCCCAAAATTGCTGGCATTGTGCCAAAATTTGAAGCCATTATTACTGGCCAAATATTTACGTGACTTAACTTGAAGTGTTATAAATAAGGTAAAATATCTGAACCGTGACAGTAATTTAATCTGGGCCGATTAGTATAAACAAAAGCCCATTTTATAAAACATCGATCATCAAACATCAATTATGAAACATCATTCTTTGAAGAAACAGTTATCTTTATTCAGATTAGTTTCCTTCCTTAACGTGTCTCAGCTGATTTAACTTGTCTAAAATGGATTAACGTGCACCGGCTGTCCCAGGTCAACCAACTAGGACAACTTAAACTAGATGTGGCATTTTAATACATTTGAGACAGGTTAAACCAGCTGGAATACGTTGAACCAGATGAGACAGGTTAAACCAGCTGGAATACGTTGAACCAGATGAGACAGGTTAAACCAGCTGGAATACGTTGAACCAGATGAGACAGGTTAAACCAGCTGGAATACGTTGAACCCGCTGAGACACGTTAAGTCAGTTTGGACACGTTAGACCAGATGGGAAGCATTAAACCAGACAGGACACGTTAAACCAGCTAGATCACGCTAACCCTGGTGAGCTGCGTAAAATTTGCCAGAGCGCAATAACACTGTTGGGAGAATTTAACAAAGCTGGGATGCGATAACCCAGTTGGTCTAAGATAAACTAGCTGTGGCAAGTTAACTTCATTGGAACACTTCAATCTAGTTGGGTTACGTTAATACAGCTGGGTCACTTTACCCATTTGAGTCATAATAATCCAGTCATTTTAATTATTTGTCTTGTAGAGCTGGTAAACAATAGTGTTATTGGTTAAAGGATTTTAACGAGCCATCAACTGGTTCCCTCTATTTACAATGGTCAGTCAAACAAAAACTTCTTCCCATATGTGGGGAATAAATGCCACAACATACTTTTTGCCAAAGGTTTACCACTATGCAATTTAGATATCACATTAACATTCTAAAAAAGTAAAAAGTGTATTTGATTTTAATCCAATGTTTTCAACATCTAAAATAACATCTGTAAGGTTCAATATACTGCTAAGGAAAAATATGTAAGGAGTTAGCTAGCAGTATTATCTTGCAAAGCAAGAGGAAATACCTCTGCTTGTTTCAGGGTTCTTTAACTGTCGTTCACAGGAATATAACTGTTTGTTTTGTGTCGGTTTTTTCTTACTTATTTTTAAATATATCCACTGGCCAGATTAGTTTGAAGTTTATTACACAGACAGACTCGAAAATACATTAACATGTCCCTGTTTCTCTTCCTTTTTCCTCTTTTACAATTTATTTGCAAATATCCGGTCAGCTTCTCCGACACAACCTCTTTGTTTTTCCTTCTAAATTTTTTTTGGTAATACACTTTTTTAATGTTTTCCTTTAATCTTTTTTACACTGACAAGAATGGTAATACATAACTATTTTAATTATTATTATTATTATTATTGATATTTTTTTTTCTTGCACGTTTGTATTGCCATTTGAAACGGTCGTATGTGGAAATTAAATTCTATAGATTTATCTATATAAGATTTCATCTTATAAATGCTTATGACGAACTTTTTACTATATATATATATATATATATATATATATATATATGTGTGTTTATATGTGTGTGTGTGTGTGTGTGTGTGTGTGTGTGTGTGTGTATGTATATATATACATGTATATATATATGTATATATCTATAATATACAGAGAAGCAGAAAAACAGACAGATAGATAGATAGATAGATAGATAGATAGACGGACATTTAAATATGCAATTTTTACTGCCATAAACATCATTTGCTTTTTATACTACAGATTACGTCATCTCACTGATGTGAATGACCAACAGCAAAGCACTATTGAGACTCTCAATGATGACATCTCTCGACGTGTTGCTGACTGCGAAATGCTGAGAAGGAAGGTTCAAGAACTCGAGAAACAACTCGCTGACTGGAAAGCTAGACACGGCAATTTGGAAGGTCAACTTCATCAAGTTAGATTGGTAAGATATAATTTAACTTATTAGAACCTGAATAGCCGTGGCTGTGTGTTAAGAAGCTTGCTTCCTAATCACCTACTTCTGGGTTCAGTCCCACTACGTGGAACCTTGGACAATTTTCTTCTACTGTTCTACTGTTGCCTCGGCCGTCCGAAGCCTTGTGACGGGGTTTGGTAGACCGAAACTAAAAAGTCCGTCGTATGTGTGTGTGTGTGTATGTTTGACCTCCATCACTGCTTGACAACCAGTGTTTGTGTTTTTGCGTCCATGTGATATAGCAGTTCGACATAAGTGATCGATAGAATAAGTACCAGGCTTTAAAAAAAATAAGTACGTGCGTCGATTCATTCGACTAAAATATCTTCAAGGGGGTGCTCCAGCATGACCGTAGTCTAATGACTGAAACAAATAAAACAACAACCCTCGTTTATAACAATTATTTGATCCCAAAAGAACATCGTAGTTGATGAGACTAGATGAGGGAAAGCGGCTTTGTTCTCAGACCCCAGGTTGCACTGAGCAACGTGGATGGTCGCTGGTGCGTGCTTTCCCTGTCCAATCAGAATCTTTGACTGATCGCCGACCCGTGTCAATTCACGATAAGCGTATTACGGTTCGGTACGAACGGAAATTATTATACTAAACCAATGAGGAATAGACAAGTTATAAAAGAGAACAGATATACCTCCTTTCCGGAAGTCATTGCTGTTGTTTGGCGAACAAGACCGAATAGTTAAAGGATTTTTTTCCTTATCAGCGTTTGGGACATCGAAAGGATAAAAGGGAAAGTTGACCTTGGCGGAATTTGAACTCAGAACGTAACGGCAGACGAAAAACCGCTGAGCATTTCGCTCGGCGTGCTAAAGTTTCTGCCAGCTTACCACCTTAGAATATTTAAATATCGTCTTAAATATACACTAAACTTTTAATTTACGTGTTAATTAATAATTGCAAAGTTGTTACAAGTTCAAATATGCTTGAGGTATATTCGAACCCGTAAGGAAACCGTTCTCTGCATTCTCTCATGGATAAAATTTCTTGCTGTGAACAATTTTTTTTTTTTTAACCCAAATCGGTTTGCAGCGCACCCTAACAAACTGTGAGATGTATTCACTCCGAAATACGTGCATCCCACAGTCGGGTTTAGGGAGGACTGTGGGCTGAGTCGATGTGTTTACATCTTTTTGTCTACAGCAAGAGATTTTCTTCATGACAAAATACAATGAATTGCTTTCGAGTATGCCTCAGGCATATTTGAACTGCTAACAAATGTAGATTGAAACGCATCACTGCTTAAGCCTGTCACCCTTTATGCAAATTAATAACGTCTTGGGGGTGTGGTTAAAAAAGTTTCGCTCTACAACCATGTGATTCTGAGTTTAATCCTTCTCAACGACATCACGAGATTTTTTAGTCGTTGTGTATGTATGTATGTATGTATGTATGTATGTATGTGTGTGTGTGTATGTATGTATGTATGTATGTACGTAAGTAAGTATGTATGTATATATGTATGAATGAATGTATATATGTATGAATGTATTTACGTATGCATGTATGTATGTATGAATGAATGTGTGTATGTATGTATGCATGTATGTGTGTATGTATGTATGTATGTATGTATGTATGTATGAATGAATGTATATATGTATGAATGTATGCATGCTTGCAAACATATATGTATGTATGTATGCATGTACGTATGTATGTGTGTATGTATATATATATTCATGAATGTATGCATGCATACATATATACATGCATGTATCTATGCATGCAAACATGCATACATGTATGTATGGATGCAAACATGTTTGGTCTTGCGACTAAGTTAACATGACGGGATTTAAGAAGGTATTTAAACAGAGAGAGAAAATTATATAGACAGAGAACGAAAGAAACAGTTCGAGAGAGAAAAGGTGACAGGCTGCTTGGCAATAAAATAATACAGATGTAACCATTTCAATGATACTTCTATGTCGTTAACTTTCGATTATAGTTACAGTCCACACTTTGTTTTGTTATATTTTAAACCCCGTTGCACATCTGGTGGACATATTTAATATTTATCGATTGTCAGGCACTTGCATGCTTTTCACGTCTATTTAATGCAAACTTTTAATTCTGAATTCAACTCAAAATGCACCAAAACTCTCCGATTATGTTGAGATTCGATGGTTTTTTTGGGGGGTGGGGGTTAATCCAAGTGTCCTACTTCCTTTTTATGGACTAAGTTCCCATTATGAATAATATTAGCCATGTCAATCAGTGCACTATCGTTCTGGAATACTGCATAACCATCAGAGAACAATATTTGTGTCATACGATAGCCATGATCAGCCAAAATACTCAGATAATCTTCGACGTTATGTCGGCCATGATGAACAACTAAGGTGCCAAGAAAATTCCGTGATATGGCTGCCCAAATCATCGCAGATCCATCTCAGTGATTCATGGTATCGATCAAATAATCAGGGTTGAAGGCTTTTTCGAGTTGTCTCCAGTCATAAACTCACTCGAAGTGGATATAAAGAGTAAATCAGAGAACTTGACCATCAAGTGGTCAGAAAACTTGTAATAAGTCTATACAACATTTTTACGCTTACGAATGCTGATAGAACACAGGAGAGGTTCATTAATTGCATCTTGTCCAGTTTTGTGGAGCTCACAACGAATGGTTTTGGTTGATACAGATTTGACAACAAAATGGTTTAACTCTTCTGTCACTCTTTCATTTGTCTGGATTTCGGAAACACACTGGCCTCGTAACGCAAAGGAAACCAGTACAAATAGCCTGTATTCGTAATTCAATGCCCACTTTTGTCACATATCATGTGTATATGATTCTGCCAGATGTTTGCGTAAAGTATGAGTGTGCCTATGAAAAACTCAGCCACTTACACTATATAAACCAATGAATTAGTAGTTCCATTGGTCGGTCAAAGAGCAGATAGACTCATCACCGAATATGATGGAAGATCCATACATATTAATGCTTATACAGTTCTTAAACTAAAAACTAAAATGAAAATTCTATTTTTATTTACAGGACTTGCAAGAGGAAACTGCCCAACGCATGGCTGAAACCAATCGTGCTCATTCATTGGAAGATGAACTGAACTTCCTCAGAGAGGTCTCTGAAGCTGTAAGTATCTATCTATCTATCTATCTATCTATCTATCTACTTGTCTGTTTGTCTGTCTGTCTGTCTGTCTCTCTCTCTCTCTCTCTCTCTCTCTCTCTCTCTCTCTCTCTCTCTCTCTCTCTCTTATATATATATATATATATATATATATATATATATATATATGTAGAGGGAATATATATCCAGTATCAGGAGTTGATATGGCTGCGTGTGTATTATTACAAGAGTTCATATACAGATGAAGAATGAATTCAAGAACTATATATTTACTACATAAAAAAATATTTTATTTACAGGTCGATGATGATACATAACCAAAATGTAGAATCTAGTTGAATGAAGCAATCTATGCAAGAAAGTTCAGAGATAGGAAATATAGAAATAACAGCTAAGTGGTGGCTTTCAATCATGTAGCGTAGAGAAATAGACGGACATAGCAATGACTTGAATGTCTCTAAGCCTAAGCGACTAAGAAGCGAAGAGCAGGGTTAGCAAGCTGTTTTATTAATGGAACGCTAGACATTCTAGCAACTTCCAAGAGAAACGCTTCTTGAATAATTAAGAACGACGTCTCATGGCACAGATGCTTCGAGAAACTTAGAAAGGGAGGTCACTCTATGATCTTTCTTGCAAGAGAGATCATTCAACTATTTAGCTGTACATATATGTATGTATACATGCATATGCTCATATATCATTTGTATTATATATATATATATATATATAAGTACTAGTCAAGTACACTGGAACTTGATTGGTACTTTAATTTATTCAAGTAAAGTACTTAATTGTTACTTAGCAGTTTCTCACCCTATCTGCCTTCCATCTAGGTGTAGAAACTCCCATTTCGCAGCTGTTAACGATTCTATTGTTGTTAAGGTTGTTGCTGTTACTTTGATATTGATGATACTGTTGTCACCGTTGTTGTTGCTGCTGCTGCTGCTACTCTTGTTCTTATTGTGGTTACTGTTGTGCCACTGCTCCTGCTGTGTTTTTTTTGGGGGGGGGGGTTGTGTGTATTTTTTAACCGATATATCATCTTGCTTTTCTACATGTTTCTGTATAGGAAATCAAAGAGTATCGAGCCCTTCTCTCCAAGGACAATAGCATTCCTGACATGCGAGAATACTGGACTACGGAACTCGGCAACTGCCTGAAAGAAATCCGCCAAGAATTTGAAGGTCAACTGGAGGGAATGTCTGCTGCCATGGAGGCTAGGTACCAATCCGAGGTAAGTCGTCTTCATTCCACCTTATTTCCATTCTGTTCTCTGCTGCCCAAAAGGTCCGCCTTAGACGGTTTCAGTATAAGTTTTTGCACTCGTAACATGTAGCTAAACAATCTCAACACTATCTACGAAGGATTGCTGAAAAGTTACTGGCTTTAAGATCATCACAAAAAGCCTGGCTGGTGGCCTAACCTTCCGAGTTCTTTTACAGGGCTTAGAAAAACTGAAGGACCGCCTCAATAAGTGTGTGAATCTGAGAGGGGAATATGTTGAATAAAATCATAGTTATCTGATCCTCTTGTATTTTCTTTCACCCAAAGCGAGGAATTTCAACACTTCTTCGTAGTCTATTGCTTACTTTATAACACACTGCTATAGACAACTTATTGATTAACCTCAGGTCATCCATATTTATTGGCAAAACTAGAAATGGTCTTTATTGACAAATACTAGTTCGTGACGTGGCTGACAGAAAACTGGTTGTGGCTTCCATTGATAAAAATCAACAATGATTTTCTTTCAATGACAAAACCTAGCACTGACGTTCACTGAGGGAGAAAATGATTTAATAAAGTGCGCAAATTTTAAGATTTTAAACTTGTCAATTTAAGCAAAGACCTTTAGTTGTATGGAGGAAGAATATGTTGAAATACTGTTTAGTATTATATTTTGAAATATTTGTTTGTGTATTTATTTCAGATGAATGAAATGCGTTTGGGTGCATCGAAAGGAAACGCTGAATCAGCACATATGAGCGACGAGAACAAAAGACTTCGTTCTCAGAAGAATGATCTGGAGGCCAAACTTCTCGACTGCCAGGCTCAGGTAAGATATATTTATGTGTGTGTGTGTCTATGGACATGTACGCATGTGTATATGTGTATATATATGTGTGTGTATGTATGTATGTATGTATGTATATATATATATATGTATATATATATATATATATATGTATATATATATATATATATATATATATATATATATATATATATATATATATATATATATATATATATATATACATACATACATATATATATATATATATATATATATATATATATAGTTACATACATACATACATATATATATATATATATATATATATATATATATATATATATATATATATATATATTTACATACATGTATGGATATGTATGAGAGCGTACCCAAAAATAACCAAAAACGTCCTCTGGGGGACAAACCAGTTGTAGTTCAGGCTTCCGCCGCTAGAAGCTACTTGATGCGACTCTCAAGCATCAGTCTGACAACTGACGTCATCAACTGTGGTCGTACTGTCACGTGGAATGTCTTTATTTTGCAGCGCTTCTCCCGTGTTCGTCGATTTTTGCGATGGCCGAAACAGTTGTCCTGCTTCAAACTGCTTACAAGGACACTGCCATGAGCAAAACACAAGGTTATGAGTGGTTTCCACGCTCTCGTATCTATATACAAGGCTGGTTGCTGACAGATTTTTCTGCTCTGTAAGGGATATTATCCCATATATATACTGTTATATCAGTATTTTTTACGCGTTGCAAAAATATATCTTTCTACTTGTACCACAATATATATATAATACATATATATATATATATATATATATATATATATATATATATATACACACAAATTAGTCAAGGTGTTACACCTTTCAAATCACATCTTGTGCAATGATATGTTTGCGTATGTGTGTGTGTGTATGTGTGTGTGTGTGTGTGTGTGTGTATGAATGCGTACACGTATAGAATTATATATATAAAGTTAAATTTTCTCATAAAGTATATTTTTAAGTATATTTCACAATATATGGACTGGACTGTATTAAGAAGAGCTCATTGCGAGCTAAATCGAAGGATGTGTGTATGTGTGAGTGTATTTAACAGCTTTTTTCTCTTTAATTTTCTCTGTCATTTGTACTCTGTGTAAGCTTGATCCGTTAATATATAAATATCTATTTATTTATACATAAATATTCACCTTTTGAAAATCTCGTCTTTCTTTTCTTTCTCGTTGAATGTATATATATTGTATATCAACCCCAAGCTGTTGTATTTCATTTGTTTATCCGCATAATTGCCTCTATAATATATATGTATATATATGTGTATATACATATATTTATTTATCTATATATTTATTCATGATTTTGCTCTTTATAGATCGCCCAACTAACATCTCAACTGAGAGCATTACAGAGCGAATTTCAATCAGTTTCTGCGGATTTGGAAAGCGAGAAAAGCGAACACAGAGCCGACGTTGAGAGACTCAATGCCGAGCTTGAAGCGATGATCAAAGAACTCCGAGATCTGATGGATGCCAAACTGTCTTTGGAACTCGAGATTGCTGCTTATCGTAAACTGCTGGAAGGAGAAGAAAACAGGTTAATACTGGTTTAAAATTAGGGAACCATTCATTATTTATACAACACTCCTGCTGCTTACAGGAAGGGAAATATACAGTAATAAAAGCTAGAAGGCCTGATTTTGTAGGCAAAGGGAATAGAAAGTGCAAGGTAACTCACTTTACAGTCTCAAATGATGAGAAAGTCGATATGACAGGTATAGAGAAGATAGCAAAGTACCAGGACCGGGTGAAATGTATCCCAGTAGTTATAGGTGCATTAGAAACTATCCCTAAAGATTTGAACAGATGGATAGAAGAAATAGGCATAAAACCAAGCTTTGTGTAATTCAAGAAAACACTATTATTAGGAACTGCTAGGATACTGAGGGAGGTTCTTGGCATCTAATATTACTTGTTGTAGCCCGATGCTAGGGATTTTCTTTTGCTGATCCAAGAAAGTTTAGAAGTTAAAGTCAGTCACAACGGCATTTGAATTCGAGACATAAAGAATATTGATTATTGATAGAGCTACAAAGGCCAACCACTTGACATGACGAAACGGTCTGTTATAGAAATTCCTTCCTTTCTAAATGCTTGGACTGGTAGTTATTTTATTGATCCAAGAAGGCGTGAAATTCAGTGTTAATCTCGAGAGGATTTGAATTCAGAATGTAAAAGGGACAAAACTCAATACAAACAGGTATTGATTCCAAATATTATTACAAGGCCAACAATTTCGGGGGAGGGGCAAGTCTATGATACCGAGCCAGGGCTCAGCTTATACTTATTTTATCGACCTCGAAAGGATAAAAGACAAAGTCGAACTTAATGGATTCTGAGCTCAAAACGTAAAGACGGACGAAATACCGTTCAGTACATAATCAACTCATCCCCTTCCCCCAAATGGCTGCCTTTTGTGGCAAAATTTGAAATTATTATTATTATTATTATTATTATTATTATTATTATTATTATTATTATTATTATTATTATTATTATTATCATCATTATTGAGGCGGCGAGCTGGCAGAAACGTTAGCACGCCGGGCGAAATGCTTAGCGGTATTTCGTTTGCCGTTAGGTTTTGAGTTCGAATTCCGCCGAGGTTGACTTTGCTTTTCATCCTTTCGAGTCGATAAAATTAGTCCCAGTTACTTCCTGGGGATCGATGTAATCGACTTAATCCCTTGCCCCCAAATTTGAGACCCTGTGCTTCCAGTAGAAAGGATAATAATAATAATAATAATAATAATTATTATTATTAAGGCGGCGAGCTGGCAGAATCATTAGGGCGTTGGATGAAATGCTTAACAGTATTTCGTCCGTCGCTACATTCTGAGTTCAAATTCCGCCGAGGTTGACTTTGCCTTCGTCCTCTAGGGATCGATAAATTAAGTACCAGTGAAACACTGGGGTAGATGTAATAGACTCATCTCCTCCCCCAAAATGGCTGCCCTTGTGGAAAAATTCTAAACCATTATTATTATTATTATTATTAGTAGTAGTAGTAGTAGTAGTAGTCAGAAATCTTTACTTTTTAAAGAAATCAAAATTATTCTAAATGGACTTTATAAAAGTCTGAGATGGGTGCTAAAACTGCAATAGCTGAGATTCCGTTTTGAGTGATGTTAATAAATATCTAAATATAAAACCATAAATATTTTAATAAAAAAAAACTGTTTTTAAATTTAAGAATGACGTTAACAGTTCGTATATTGATATTTCATTCTTGATTAGTTTATAATCCTTTCAATTTCTCGCCCCTCTAAATTTTGCCTCTTTACAGACTTAGTCTTGGCAGTGTGGTTCAGTCAATTGGCGGTTATCAGAGTCATTCGGAAGAGGCATTAGCTAATGCTCTGCAACAAAGGGCTTCTTCAGGTTTCCACACACCTGAAACTGGTAAGTCAACTTTTTCATATTCCTTTCAAAATGTTTATACTAATCTCTCTTTGGCAATTTGAGGATAGAATTGAAACAAAAGAGCTGCAATGGAAGCCCTTATCTTATTGCTTTATTTAAAAGTTTAGTATTGCAGGAGGTGAGGCGTGTTCTATCAATTTTGTAACCTCTTCCAATTTAGTGGCATTGATGAGGCGATGCTCAACATGAATAGCTTTACATCAATATCTACAGAGAATATGTAAACAGGAAAAAAGTTGGGTTGGTGCATGTGTTAAATATTAACAGCAATGAACTATATCGTGAATAAATATAGTTGCATTAAGCCATATCACACTTTAGACGAGGAGGGAAGGATTCAACGCGCATGCGCGCACATGCGCACACTGAAATATACACATAGGATGTGTGTACATGCACACATTAGTGCATAAAATGCATTATGATACATCGACATTCTTAGTGTATTGAATTTTTTTTATAATAGCGAATATCTCAACAACTTGGTTCAGTAACCAATAATATACACTTAAGTATGTATTCGTATGCACTTTATTTATACATATATAAATAATATATGACTCACTGCCCATAAGATGATCTGAACTGGTCAGAGCAAATTAATTAATTAATCGTTACTTATACAACACTCCTGCTTCTTACAAGAAGGAAATACATTAGTACATTGTTTTGTATTGTAAAAAAAGGTTCTGACATCTCACTAAATATCTCCATTAAACCTTAAATATTCGTATAATGCCTTTCAAATAACACAAGAGATTCTAAATCACATGAGCAAAAAAAAAAAACTTGTCCTACCAGCTGTAACATTATAAGCATAGAAACGAAAACACGAGAGACTCGACCAAAATTGGGAGATTACGTGGAACATTTCAGCTCAAAGAGTCTTGTAGACAGAATAAGTTGATGTTCATAATTTGTTTTTTGACAGGATAATTTTCAATAAGGAATTTTTCATTTTGAACGACGTACGAGCAAGAAATGACGTTAGCAAAAACAACCCTTCTCTCCTCTACAGACACGGCTGCAGAATCAAGAACAAATAAATAACTTAGTTCTCTCCACTATTCATCATAAGTGTAGAGGCAAAGAGAAACATAACCAGATAATTTGTATCCCCAGTACAATTCTATTTCTCAGCTATGCATGAAAACCACAAGTTTTTCAACGGAAGTAACTTTAAAGAAAGCTATTCTTGACTGGAGAGCATAGATTACCAGATCTCGTACTATAGTTTTAGCCGCTTACCTAGACATTTCCCACTTTAACAACCACCTTGTAAATTCGGAAAGCTCAATAAATTACCCAAGCAATGATAATTAAAACGACTACTAACAACTTCAGATAGTTTTGAAAAGAACTATACGCTATTCACATCAGAAATAAATCTACCCCGTTATTTTAAGTCACTTGTAGAACCCACAGATCTTAAGCTAGCGCCATAAAATAGCCAGCCATATTGCCAATGATGCTGAATAGAAGGTCGGAGATACTATCTCTCTGCTTCCAACGAAGGCTCTAGAGAGACTTCTGGATTTGCATAAGCTGCAATACCCAGATCGACCGTGGTAGTCGCCCCTGACTCTTACATATCATAAAGAGAGTATTCTCCCTTATCGATTAGTAGATCCAGTGAGTAGCATTAACAACAGAATCTGTTAGGTGCAAGTCAGCTTATCAGATGACCACCTCCAACCAATGAGAATCGACTTAATGATGTATTCATTCATCCTCAAGTTACGTGATCGAACAGCATGTGGTATGAAACTCTGAGTAACAACAGAGTAAATAACCAAGTGGCTCCTAGAATAAACTCTTGATTAGTATTTCTCAACCAATTTCTTCAGTACTATCCTTCGATTCTCAAAATAAATTAAAATATGTGTACTTCACTACGAACGGAGAAAGTTAGGTCATAAAACATTTATTTCTAAAATAAGTTTTAATTAAAACTTTAGTAGAAGTTTTATACGCTTGTTACTTCTTACTTACACCCCATTTCGAAGTAACCCCCCATACCAACATAATATTGTTATGCTCTACTTCTGTGAGGTGTTTCCCACTTTGAGAAATACTGCTTTAGATTTGCATTGAGTACTCATTTCTCGTAATTTTCTAAAACGTATATTTGTATGTATGTGCATACGTCTTTTTGTTTTGTTTCTTTTGCTAGTTAATTTTATTGTACGTTGATGTGGTTTCTAAAGGGGAAAATGCACATTAACTAGAATTTGGATGACAAAAAAGATAAGCGTCACAAAGGGTAAGATAACTTGTCAGTAATTGTCATAAGTCTTCACAAGTTAAAAGCCACCGTGTATGTATGTATGTACGAGGTGGCATCAAAACGTTCCTGGATTAGTTCTGTAGCACGCCAAGAGATGGCAGGACATGGTTGAGTGCGTAGTGAGAGCTAGCAATGCTAGCAAACTAGAGCGAATCGCAGAAGGCCCTTGACTCGCTTACGGAAAACGACTTCTATGCTGAATTCCCAAAATGGCAGGAACGCTGAGACCAGTGTTTTGCTGCGCGAGGTGACTATGTCGAAGATGATAAGTTATTTTTTATTAAACATAACTAGTCCCGGAACTTTTTGATACCATATATGTATGTACGCATGCTGTATGTATCGATGTATGTATAATTTCATGCATGTGTGTATGTGTGTGTATATATATACGTGTATATGTACATGCATGGATACACAAACCTAAAAGTTTTTATATATTCTATTGTTACCAGGTAAAATCACCATCAACCGAACTGCTAGCGGAACCGTTTCGATCGCAGAAGTAGAGCCAAACGGAAAATACGTTCAAATAACAGAAAGCTCAAAGGTGGGAAGGGTAAGATTAGGAATGCATTGCTGTGCACGCAGTAACTGCTTTTTGTGTGTAATCTTCAACTCCGTGTATAACACACCCTTTGGTATTGTCACGCTTTTGTTCTTTTAACAATTCTAACACCCACCTTTCTTTCTTCTACGTTTTTCTTTCACATCTTAGATCTGTTTAAGACACACACAATGAAACGCATGCACACGCATACAAGCACACACATTTATGAAGACAAGCTTCAGGAGGAGCACTCAATACAAGACATAAAGTTAATAAGAGCAAAGCAATTAAAACTATTAGCTAAACCATTATTACTTCGTTATTATGGCCACGCGTGTTTGTGTATGTGTGTGTGTGCGTATGTGTGCATGTGTGTGCGCGCGCGCGTGTGTGCATACGTGTGTGTATACATACATATGTATTGTGGAGGCACAATGGCCCAGAGATTAGGGTAGTGGACCCGCGGTCGTAGTATCACGGTTTCGATTCCCAGATCGGGCGTTGTGAGTGTTTATTGAGCGAAAAACACCTAAAGCTCCACGAGGCTCCAGCAGGGGTTGGTGGTGACCCTTGCTGTACTCTTTCATTGCAACTATCTCTGACTCTTACTTCCTGTTTCTGTTGTGCCTGTATTTCAAAGGGGTCAGCCTTGTCACACTGTGTCATGTTCAATCTCCCCGAGAACTACGTTAAGAGTACACGTATCTATGGAGTGCTCAGTCACTTGCACGTTAATTTCACGAACAGGCTGTTCCGTTGATTGAATCAACTGGAATTCTCGTCGTCGTAACTGACGGAGTGCCTCATATGCATTCTGGACACGGTAATTTATACAAAAATACTGAAGCCCTTAGATTAAGTAATATGTGTGAGTGTATGTGTATGTATGTATACACACACTCACACACATATATGCATAAATACAGATATATATACATACACAAACGCACAAACACACACACACACATATATATGTATACACACACATATGTATTATATATGTATACATGTATATTTACATATATATTTATTTATACATTTTATATATATACTAGCAATGCACCCCGGCATTACCCGGGTGTTATGACCTACAGCCATGTTATATATATATATATATATATATATATATATATATAAACATGTATATATATCTACATATATATATCTATATATACATGTATATATATATATATATATATATATATATATATATATATATATATATATATATATATATATATATATATATATATATATATATATATATATATATATATATATATATGCATATATATAGATAGATATATAGATATACATACATATATATATATATATATATATATATATATATATATATATATATATATGCGTATATATTGTATATATGATTGTATGTATGTATGTATATATGCATATATATCTATATATTTATATGTACTTATGTATGCATGTATATATATATATATATATATATATATATATATATATATATATATATATATATATATATATATATACATATACATATACGTTTTAAATATTACCCAAAACATCCATTCCATATTTTAAGGCGTAGGCAACAATCATAATTTTACGAAAAATTTATTTTCCCCTTACACATTTTATAGACCACTTTAATGTAATTTACACTTTTTGAACGAACTATAACCTGTTTAGTACAATTTGCGTATTGTTTACCTATGAATGATAATAGGTGTCGTAGTAACGTGAGATATACCTTACCATTTACAGTTTAGCGTGCGGTCTACCTGAGCATTTACACTTTTGTGTTAAACCAAACCTTAACTCGAAACCTGATCCTAAACCCTAAGCTTAAACCTAAATCATAACCTAACCCTAAATCCTAAACGCTAACCCAGACGAGTTCATTTCCCAGCGTAGGCTAATAATACTAACGTAGACGGCACGCTAAATTAGTATTTGAATATATCTCTATATGTGAATTGTCCCTCTCTTCTCTCTCCCCATTCTCTCGCTTTCTCTCCCTCTCTCTCTCTTTTTATGTATATATATATATATATATATATATATATATATATATAATGAACCCTCTCGTCGTTAGATGGTCCGGCATTCTTTGCCGAACAACCTCACACAGGATTTGTTTATAGTGATTGGCCGGTGAGCTAGCAGAATCTTTACAGCGCTGGACTAAATGCTAAGCGGCATTTCGTTCGTTTTTGCGCTCTAAATTCAAATTTCTCTGAGGTCGACTTTGCCTTTCATCCATCCATTCAGGAATGATAAAATAAGTACCAGTTGAACACTGGGGTCGATGTAATAGTAATCGACTTAACCCATTTCCCAAACTTGTTGGCCCTGCGCTAAAATTTGAAATTATTATAAAAATCCATATGCCTCATGTGACTTACGTGTGTCACTGATCGACGGTTTCAGTTTATTAATGAAGATTGCCTTTCTAGATCTCCAACTTGTCTATGTTACGCTCTGTTGTCTTCGATGTTCACCCTAAATACCTGAATCGTGGCGTTTTAGTTGCTTTTCGAATGATGTGTGCCAGCACGTGTTCCTTGATGGTGTTACCTTTTTTATTTCCATTTTGCCAAATGGCTCCACAGAGAAACATGAATAATTGAAAGTACACATACACACAGATATATATATATATATATATATATATATATATATATATATATATATATATATATATATATATATATATATATATATATATACATATATATATATATATATATATAAAGAATCACACATGCACAGACACACACACACACACACACACACACACTATTTAAATAAATCGTGTTTCTGTGCGACCATTTCGTGAAATACAAATCAGTGATACTAACTACACTGGATCTCTTAGATCCCTTACTTATATCCTTTACTCATATTATATCTATCTATCTATCTATCTATCTATATACAGATACATATATATATATATATATATACATATATATATACACGCTTATATATACATATATGTTCATATATATATATATGTATAAGTAGATAGGTAGATAGATAGATATAGCTATTGATATATGGATATATATATGTATATATATATATATATATATATATATATATATACATACATATACATATGCATATATATATATATATATATATATATATATATATATATATATATATATATATACATATATGTATTCATATATATGATATTTGCACATATATACTTGCATGTATTTATCGATTTATCTCCCTCTGTCTTTCTCTTTATCTATCTATCTATCTATCTATCTATCTATCTATATATATATATATATATATATATATATATATATATATATATATATATATATATGTATATATATATATATATATATATATATATATATATATATATATATATATTTGCATGTATGTATGCATATATAATGTACACACACACGTATCTGTTGTCATGTATGAATGCATGTATGCATGTATTTATGTGTGTTTATTCGTGTACATGAAAAGATCCGTTGGTAAGCGTCTATAATATCATAGTCGTTGGAGACTGGGTTTTTTTTATTTGTTGCTGTTGTTGTTCTCTCATATTCTATTATTTTTTTCTCGACACACACAGCCATCAACCAACCTTAAAAACTGGAAGTTGGTCCGTACATTTGATGACGGTCGAGCAACTGTCACCCATGTCTTCAAAGACAACAACGTGTTTGCCACAGAAAAAGAAGTAAAGGTAAGTCCACGAGCCATATTATTTTGTTATAACATATATACAATATATATATACTCTTTTACTCTTTTACTTGTTTCAGTCATTTGACTGCGGCCATGCTGGAGCACCGCCTTTAGTCGAGCAAATCGACCCCGGGACTCATTCTTTGTAAGCCTAGTACTTATTCTATCGGTCGCTTTTGCCGAACTGCTAAGTGATGGGGACATAAACACACCAGCATCGGTTGTCAAGCAATGCTAGGGGGACAAACACAGACACACAAACACACACACACACATATATATATACATATATACGACGGGCTTCTTTCAGTTTCCGTCTACCAAATCCACTCACAAGGCTTTGGTCGGCCCGAGACTATAGTAGAAGACACTTGCCCAAGATGTCACGCAGTGGGACTTAACCCAGAACCATGTGGTTGGTAAGCAAGCTACTTACCACACATCCACTCCTGCGCCTATATATATATATATATATAATATATACAATAGCTATTGTTATTGTTATTGTTTGTTTTTTTCAATTTCAGATCTGGGGTTCAAAATATGGTAATACTAAGGACGGAGTTATTTCTTCCTCTGTTATTGAATGGGGCCCACTGAACGTTGCATCTCGGATCACGTTGAGAGACGAAAACGACAGGGTAATGTATAATAATACACAAATACATACACATACATGTATATATATATATGTGTGCATCTATGTATGTGTGTACAAGTATGTATGCATGTATGCTGTTTGAATATACATATATGTATGTATGTATGTATGTATGTATGTATGTATGTATGTGTGTATGCCAATTGGCAAAGTTGTGCACGGAAAAGAATGCCAGGCAGCATTCCTTCAGACTCGCTGTATCCAGTCCTTTGCTTTTTTCTTTCTTTTAGGGTCGACAATCAAATGCCATTACTTATCCTTCTCTCTCTCTCTCTCTCTCTCCCTTCCTCTTTCTCTCTCTCTCTCTTTCATTCTTTCTCTCTCTCTTTCTTTCTTTCTTTCTCTCTCAGTAGTATACTTGTGAGTCAAAGGTGAAGCCTTGTCACATTATACGTTAACAGTACAAGCACATACGTGTCTGTGGGATACTCGGCCATTTATTCGTTAATTTTATCAGTAAGGATCTAGCCTTTTCCACAACTGAATGCTTGTTATCTGAACCAACGAAGAACCAGCCTAAAAACCACGTGGCTTACTGTTTTGAGTGTTTGACTCCTGGCCCTTAGGTCGTGTGTTCAATTCTCGGACTTCGCTTTGAGTCATCAATAAAGCCATTTTGTTTCCAGTGACTTCTGTCGACTCAGATGAAACTTGAGTATTAGTAATAACTAGTTAGCTCACTCCTTTCATCAAGTGTACAGTGTAGCACGCGTCAAGTGTCGATGTGTTTTGCTCGCTCAAGAACACAACGCACCACGTGGTCTGGAAATTGAAACACGATCTCGCGATCGTGAGTACAACACCATGCACCCACTAGGCCATGTGCCCTCATATAATAATAATAATGATAATAATAATAATAATAATAATAATAATAATAATAATAATAATAATAATAATAATAATAATAATAATAATAATAACAATAATAATATGTATCAATAACATTCTTTCATTTTATCTTTTCAGGAAAGAGCCTTGCTCCACGTCAAATACTCTGGCTAAGACTCTTGTTTTGATAGAGGAAGTCCTGGCCAAGAAGACCTTTTGTCTCTATCTCAACTTCCAGAAGATTAATTATTTTATTGCAAAGAGTTTCTTATATAATATCTTCAGTTGAGGGATAATATAATTCTTTACTTTGTTGTTTTCTTTATTTCTCCTTTTTTTATTACAATTTTACACCATTCTCTAAAGAATGACATAATTTAGAAAAGAAAAATGCTCTATTCAGTCCTCAACACAGCATATTTTATGGCTAAGCTACATTAATATTAAATACTCTCAACTGCTTTCGCTTGTTATTTCATATATTCCCAAAATACAAATGGTTGTTGGGCTAGGGATCTAGACAATTTCGTAGATAACGCAACTAATTTTCGGTCGGTGTGGGTCCTAGGTGCCTACATTGTGACTGATTCAACATATTTCCATCCGTATATTTAAAAACACTTATCGTTTGATAAAACTTGTATTGAAGGTAAGACAGAAAATCAAATTTTGGAAAAGGTTCTTTATATTACATACAAAAGGAAAAAAAATCAAAATGCATCTGAAACATTATTGGGAAGATGGGATTAGGTTTTCCAGAAGATTAGTGTGCCTTATCTTTCTTAACCTTAGAGCGGCAGATTGACAATGGCAGCGGGATGGCAGAATTAGTAGGGCGTCGGACAAAATGCTTTACAGTTTTTAATTACGTCCCTTTATATTCTGAGTTCAAATTCCACCCAGGTCAACTTTGTCTTTCATCTTTCTGTGGTCTTTTTCAAATAAAGTACCAGTCAAGTACTGGCGTCGATTTCATCGACTGTTCCTCCCGTCTCAAATTTGTAGCCCTGTGCCTTACATAGAAACTAACATCTCTTTTCTCTTCAAACAATACGTGTTGTATTGTTTTTTTACTTTTCTAGGTTCTTCTAGCTGAATTGTAAGGAACAAAAATAAAATGGCAATAAAACTGTTTTCAGTATATATATAAATATCTTTCTTTCTCTCTGTCTTTTTCATTCACTCTCTCTCTCTCTATATATATATTTATCTATCCATCTATCTATCTATCTATCTATCTATCTCAGTTCCTATCTTTTTCTAAGTACGTGTGTGAGAGAGAGATAGGGAATGAGAGTTTATATTTTGTTTACATTTTGCATCTGTGGGGCGGTGATATATAACGGATAAAACCAACCTATGACTTTCTCTGATAGAAGTATAACAATCAAATCTCTTTCCAGTTATGCCCTACCATCTTAAAAAAGAAAGGTCATATAGAAAAATGCAGTTTTTGATATATATATATAAAAAGAAGGCAGGATGATCACGATTGGAATGCTTTCCATATTTGTGACCTGTACCTAAAAACTACAGCAATTTCATTTAACACACTCACTTTTCGTTCTTTCTTTCTTTCTTTTTGTTGTCTCCCTTCAGAAGGAGTCATACTGAAATCATAATCTTCCAAATTAATCTTTCTGGGACATCATGAACCACCAAAACTTTATAATGGCCTTTGTGGCTCACTTAATATAAGCAGACGATAAATGAGTTGCAAGAATCGGAGGAAACTAGTGATAGTCTGAGTCGCCATATTGGGAATGCAATCAGTCAATTAATCGTGAAAAATAGTTTGTTTTCACAAAAATTCAGATACATTGGATAATATAATCCTATTTCCTCGATACAGGAAGAGAAGCTGTACGAATCATGGCTAGAATATCTAACTTGAAACAAAACAACACCAGTACAAAATAGTATAAGATATATTGGATATTAACATTTCTAATGTTACAAAATATCAAAGGTAAATTTATCATGAAGAGTTCCAATGCAGGAATTACCAGAGCAGCGGGTTGGTAGAATCATTTGAGCGTAAGGCAAATTGCTATACAATATTTTTTCTAGTTTTACAAGGTGGCAAGCTGGCGGAATCGTTGGCACGCCTGACAAAAATTCTTAGCGGCATTTCGTCAATCTTTACATTCTGAGTTCAAATTCCGCCGAGGTCGACTTTGCTTTTATCCTTTCGGGATCGATAAAATAAGTACCAGCTGAGCACTGGGGCCTCCTGCGCCAAAATTTGGAACAAATACTTTTTCTCTACGTTCTATGGACAAATCCCCGTGATATCAACATTGTGTTCCATCCTTCCAAAATCGATAATGTAAAATACCAGTCAAGTACAGGGATCGATATATTCGACTAATTCCTTTCCCTAAATTTGTGATCTGTGCCTTAAATGATTGAAATCTGACATATTCGGGCTATTGTCTTCGTCTTGGTTATTAAACTCACAATTTTCGGTTGCTGAATCCTCCGGCATCGGGATACTTGTCATATTCAGTAATGTTCTCAAATTTTCGAAAAGAGCCCTTTATTAAATTCACGAAATTCCGAGAACGCAACTGAATACAACAGGCACTTGAAAAACGCCAGAGAATACAGCGGCCGAAAGTTGTACCTCTAAGTATTAAGATGAGAATGCTTGTCCGAATATATTGATATTTATCCAAATAAAGCAAACAAAACAAATATTCTTAAAAAAAAATAATGTAAAGAGGGTCGGGAAGCAAAATAGTTGTTACTGTTATAAATAATTGAAAAAGAAATTAATTGTAATTAGAAGAAAAATTAAAGAAACAACACTTGATTGTGAAATATGATTTTGGTAAATATTCAGGATGGAAAGAAAACAACGTATAAAAGTGTGTATAAAACTACGAAAGAAATGCATGACGTTTAGGGAAGGACACTTCAGATATGATTTCTTCGATGGCGGTTTCTGATCGAAAAGCTGCTTCGCAAATCTTCCGTCATCAAATGTCATGGGATACGACTTCGAAAAAATTTTTTTGTATACACTGTATAGAGTATTTACGAGCACACGCACTCGCACACGCTCACATATATATGTACGCTCACATGTACACACATTTAAACACACACGCTGCTGATATCACAGTATCAAGCAGACCACCAGATGCTATTGTACACCCTTAGTCACAATGCGCTTCTAATTCCGTCTTGACTGCGCCATTATTTTCCATCTTGCGCCAAATCGGTTAACAAAATTGTCTTCTCATCGTTGTGAAGGCTTTCCAAGTAGCCTTTCCTAATCTCTTGGATTCCATTCGGCAACTGCGCGGGTTCACCTGTTGTCTTTGAAGCTTGCGACATGCCCAGCTCAGCGGAACTTCTGCTTTCGGTACTCTGTGATCACATCGTTCACTCCACTTCGTTCTCGAATGACTTCAGAGCAACGAATATGCTCTCGTAATATTCCCAGCATAGATCTTTCCATAGTCCTTTGCATCAGAGCCAATCGATGGTTTATCCTCTTCGAAGTATTCCACGCCTTACTTGTGTATAAGAGCGCAGGTAGGATGGTGCTATTGAAGAGTCTAGCATGTATGACATTGCCTGTCTTTATTTTGATCATATCCTTTATTGCTGCTAATATACTGGGCTCAAAAAATATTCACACCATCAGGAAGAACCATATGTAATAACCTCATCCTAACGCAGTCACGCTGTGCGCCCTGCAGCTAGAGAGTTTCTACGTAGTTGCTCAACATGCTAGAAATAGCAGCCACATCTTCCTGAAATCATGCCATGTCGTATTTGGAAAAAGAATGACAGAAATTACCTCTCCAGAGTGCAAACCTAGGCCGGTTGTCTGGCTTTCCTAGACACCGAAATCTTTCTCTTGGACTCGCTGATTTGGCTCAACGGAGTACAGAACAATATACTTAGTGCCAATTTTGGAACCAGTTTGGCAAGCAGAAGTTGTCAAAGGCTGAGTCAAACACCAGACCACTTCAGAGGTTCCGTCTTTCTGAACATATGAATAAAACGGGATAGTTACAACTACGTACTTTCTACTCTTAGTAGAGCCGATTAATGATTAAACAACTGAAAAAAAGCTTGCTTTCCAACCATATGGTTCCAAGTTCAGTCCCACTGCGTGGCACCTTAAGCGAGTGCCTTCTACTATAGCCACGGGCTGACCAAAGCCGTGTGAGTGGATTTGGTAGACGGAAATTGAAAAAAAGCCCGTGGTATATATGTCTGTATATGTGTCTGTGTTTGTCCTCCGTCATCGCTTGACAACCGGTGTTGGTGTGTTTACGTCCCCGTAACTCAGCGGCTCTGCAAAATAGACTGATAGAAGAAGTACGAGGCTTAAAAAAATAAGTCCTGGAGTTGATTTGTTGGATTAAAATTCCTTCAAGGCGGTGCTCCAGCATGGCTGCAGTCAAATGACTGAAACAAGTAAAAGAATAAAAGAATATGCACACAAAAAAGGGTGCCAGAATCGGATGATCGATCAATAAATACAGCTTCAATCTGCTAGGTCACCATTTATGCTCTGGGATTGCTTTCATGTTCGACAAGTTCACCGTCATCAATTCACAGCTTTTTTTCTTTTTTTTTTGTCAATAAATTAGTTTTTAACTTTTAATGGTGAAATACTATGGATATATTATCTCGGTGAACTTTCTTCCCGGTGAATTGATGGCGGTGAACTTACTTGATGTGAATTAAAAGAACTACAGGTGTTATTGTAATTGAGTACAACCTTGAAGGTAATACCTCCACATGGCTAAAGCTCAATAAATGAAATTAGAAAAAGATTAAAATAATAAAACGAGCGCGCGGAGAAGTTTTAATGACGTCATTGGCTGTAAGAAGTAGCTGCAAAATCTCCCTCAAATCTACTTAATCATTTAACCAATTAATCGATTGTTTGATTAATCAATCAGTCAATCGATCAATCAACTAGGACCGTGAAAGTCCCTCCGTTACCATTTGCGATATCATCAACGGTATATCCTCTCCACTCAGGGTTTATTTGATAATAATATTCTGTCTACAGAGCAGCAGAATCGTTAGTACGCCGGGTGTATTGTAGACGTATAAACAATTTATTGCACATAAAATTTTAACAACAAAATCTTATATGGACCTCCAAAGATCATAAGGACCCCGGTATAGAACCCCTGAATTCTAGATGATTATCGTTTTTGAGAACTAAACAATTGTAATACGTAGAAAAAGTAGACAACAGCTAATGGTGAAATAATAGAAGTTTATCGTAAAACGTCCAGGTGAAAAAAATGTGATAAAAGTTTGTAGAGCAACGAGGAAAATATATAATGTAGTCACAAATAAAATGGGATTAGTCTTGGAGTTAAGCTGCGGCGACATGCCTAGACACGTAACAGTAATCACAAGAAATTCAATAAAATTTAAAGCCGAGAGATAAAGCACATTTTCGTACATAGTTTATAAAGAAAATATGTGGATAAAACAGCGCTACTTTATTTTGCTTGGTTGTTGCTTGATACAGTCGGTGTGTGTGTGTAGACATACACACACGCACACCAATCCAAACACGGCTTAGGGGATAGGAGTATTCACTCACGATCGTAAGGTCGCAAGTTCGATTCTTGGCGGTGCGTTGTGTTCTTGAGCAAGACACTTTATTTCACGTTGCTCCAGTCCACTCAGGTGGTAAAAATGAGTAGTACCTTTGTTTCAAAGGGCCAGCTTTGTCACACTCCTAGTCACACTGAATTTCCCTGGAAACTACTTTAAGGGTACACGTTTCTGTGGAGTGCTCAGCCACTTGCACGTTAATTTCACGAGCAGACTGTTCCGTTGGAACCCTCCTCGTCGTAACCGACTGAGTGACAGTGCCATATAAATGCATGTAAGTGTATATGTGTAGTTGTGTGTGTACATAAGTACGTATGTATATGAGTACAAAGCTAGCGAATTAAAGGAGCCTTTAAATATCCAAGAAAAATCAATTTCAAAGCTCCTAATTTTTCAGTTACCAAGTTATCCAATTATGTAATTATTCTAAATGTTGATTAAGCATCAAATGTTAGGCGTGTCACTTTTAACAAGTGGACATGAGTTCAGTCCTTGGGTTAATGAAGCTGTATATATTCTGGCACAAGTGAAACGAGTAAGATACATTACAAATACGAAAATAACTTTTACAAGAATATCTCTGAAATGAAATAAGAACATTTTACTGATGCGGATTGAATAGGTTCGATTCTAGACACTGGATAACAGAGGTACTCTTTCGTCGACGACAAGGCAAATTATATAAACAAAAATATGGAGAGCGATAGACTCATCGTCAGGGCATTCTACCTCGTCACATTAGCAAATAAAATGGTACAAATATATTAAAAAAATAATATACACCTGGTATATTAAGTATATAATCGTCGTACTGGAATATTTCGAGAAGTTAAAACTACCATGTAAAATTCAACACACAGTACAAATAATATCTCTTACAATACAATGGTTCAGTTTTGCCGACGGGACGACGAGAGCCGTCTGGTTATCCTGGGGTCTCGGTTAGACTTTGTGGATACGTTGGTGACCGATCAGCTAAAACCGCACCCAGAATGTTCTCTGGGAGTGTGGAGAAGGAATGATTATGATAACTGGCGATTTGATGGTGCTGGTTTTCCCCGGTCTACTTCCGTTGCTCAACTGCTGGAATCTTGGCTTCACAGGTTTGCATGCTCTTGTGGACGGATGATTACCGCCTACCGCTGTCTTGACCTAGATACTTTCAGCTGATATGGTTGATGTTGGAAGCATTTAGAGAAGCTTTTAAAGTGTTTTTGAAGCATTTTTTCTGGCTTCTCCTCTGGAAGCGCTTTTTCTGGCTTCTCTGGAAGCGCTTACCTTGTTGGAGTTTGCCATCTAATAGTGTTTTGGAAACCGTTGGTCCGACATGCGAACTACATGATCTACCCAGCGGAGCAGTGTCTGCATCAAAATGGTGTATATACTGGGCAGGCTAGCAACGGGTGAGTACCTCAGTGTCCGGGTTTTAGTTTTGCCATTCTATGCCAAAAGTTTTTCTGAAGTAGTTTGTGTGTAAGTGGTCCAGTTTCCTTGCATGACATTGGTAGACCTTCCACGTTTCGCCAACATAGAGACGCGAGAACTATTGCTCGATAAATCGTGATTTTTATTTCTTGGTTGGTGCCTTTCCTGTTTCACACGTTCTTATGGAATCTGCCAAAATCAACAGTCACTTTAGTGAATTTGGCATTTACCTCATCATAAATGACTACATTTCTGGAAAGTGTGCTCCCAATGTACGAGGGGGTGCTGAGAAGTTCCATAAATGCCGACCACTCCGAATACTCCGGAAGGTGCTCGATCAGGGACCTTTTGAGCAGGAAAAGCTATTTGACCTGAAGAAAATTCTAACTAGGCCTCACCTGCAAGATCATGCGCTGTTTATCTTGATATGAGATCACTATGTCGTGCACATATGGTTGTGATGCATGTGCCTAGTATACCCTTATCTGACGGGTTCTCATGATGGGTATACTGTGCTTCATATATCTTACCCCGGTGTCACTTTGATGGCATACATTGCTCTCTCACTCAGTAATGATAATAATAACAGCAGCAACAACAACAACAACAACAACAACAATAATAATAATAATAATCATGAAGTACGAATTGCAAGAGATAGTCCAGAGAACACGTAAATTAATGACAATGAGCAAGGAACTACAGCCTAAGAGTGATGTGTCAAGATTGTATGTAAATAGGAAAGAAGGAGGACGGGGATTGGTGTGTTGTGAAGGTTGTGCAAGGGAAGAGGGGAATAGCTTGGCTTGGTATGTCAAGGGGAGTAAAGAAGAAATGTTTGAAGCAGTGAAAATGCAGGGAAGCTTAAAAGTGAACGAAGCCGTAGATTTAACACAATTTAAGAAAGACCAGAAAGAGTAGATGAAGAAAATCTGGCAGATGAGATTGATTAGAATAGAACCTAGTAATGACAGCAGAAAGGAGACTTAAAAGGGCCTACTGAGGTATTAGTGTGCAGTGCTCAAGAACAAGCTCTCAGAAAAAACTACTCCAAATATCACATTGATAAAAGCATTGACTCGCCACAGTGTAGGATGTGCTCTGAGAAAGAAGAAAGTATCAGCCATATCGTTAGTGAGTGCTGTAAACTCGCGCAACGTGAATACAAAAGGAGACACGACAATGTGGTCAGATATGCCCACTGGATGTTGTGCGGTAAAGCAAACCTCGAGAGAGCTGAACAATGGTGTGAACACAAGCCAGGGGAAGTAATGGTAAGCGAACGTTACAAAATACTCTGGGATTTTAACATGCAGTGCGACTAAGCCATAGAGGCGAGACGACCAGATATCGTGATCATCGATAACATGAAAAAGAAAAAAAGGTAATAGATGCTGATATACTAGGCGATTAGAGGGTGAAATTAAGGAAACAAACGATTGAGAAATACCAGCCACTGCGGGACGAGATAGGAAAGTTTTGGGGCATGAGGAAAGTAATGGTGAAACCGGTGGTAATTTGAGCATTAGGAGCAGTTTCCAGGGGCTTTGAATGTATATTAAGAATATTGGAGCTACTGTCTTGCTCGAGGTGATCCAGAAGACAGCATTGTCGGGTACAGCTCGCATTCTAAGGAGAGTATTGTCTCTTTGAGTCACAGGAGAAGGCACTACTTGAAACCTTTGGTGATTTATTATTGCCTAATTTCAAGTAAAGGTTAACCGGTAATTAAGAACTATCCGAGAGTCTTTCAGAATAACGACAACAATAATAATAATAATAATAATAATAATAATAATAATAATAATAATAATAATAATAATAATAATAATAATAATAAAGCACATACGTGTATACACGTATGTATATAATGTACATGCATGTATGTGTGTGTATATTGTAATACACACAGAGGTACACACGCACATACACACACAGACACACACATACATTTAAATGCTAAAGTTTGTCAGTATACGAGAAAGATAATTAAGTTAATCACCTTCTGGTTAATTTTATTATCAAACTGATGCATCAAACGTTCATCGGCGGAAGAAGATCTATTTAAAGATATTTAAAGATAACGCTGTTGATTAGATGCGTCAGTCAATCGCTATTTCTCAAAGGTTTTTTCAAAAATCGCCACTCTGAAATTGTTTGTATGTCTATCGTTTCTTATCAAAGAACCTTTTAATCACAAGTCAATCTTAACATTATAAAAAGCTCGACGAAGTCCTGCTCTACACAAAAGAATATTCCGATCATAGTCGAAAATAGACTAAACAATATCACAAAGGAGATAAATGCAGCGAGCTGGCAGACTCGTTAGCACGTCGGGGAAAATGCTTCGCGGCATTTCTTCCGTCTTTACATTCTGAGTTCAAATGCCGCCGAGGTCGATTTTACTTTTCATCCTTTCAGAGTCGATAAAATAAGTACAAATTGAGCACAGGGATTGATTTAACCGACTTACATCCTCCCCAATATTACAAGGGAGACAAAATGACAAAAAGTGTAAGGAATCTATAAGCCGAACCTTCAAAGTTAGTTATACGTAGATAACAGGTTCTGTAATGTTTATGAAAGAACTGCAGATTTGCTTCGACAGATCGAAGCATATTTGGAATATTGTAAATATAAATCTAAATTTAGTATCACTCCTTGAACAAGCCTTTCTGTAATATATCCCCAACGCACTACAGAAAACTATATCTTAACATGTCTATGAAACGAATATGCCCATTCAACAGTAGAAAAGAAAATATTGTCACGTTGCAGACAGCAAAATAAATTCATTTATAAAATCTGGTCTGAAATGCATACTAGGTAAATAGCAATAGCGCAGAACGATGTCAAAACTAATTTAAACAATGAATGAAGTTAACCCACGGAAAATAAAAACAGTTAAAAGCAGGAGTTATAAAAGTGTAGTCCCCCACCAGACAGAGAGTATAAACTTTAGTGTTTTCGGATATAAAAAGACTATTTATGAATAAGACAGAACATTAGCAAAACAGGATCTGAATATAATCAGCAGACAAATTGATGATAATTAGTAAAACGACCAATGAATAGTGCTCAACAAATAATGAACTCTAGCAAAACAAAGGACAAAGCAATTCTTAGCAAGACAAGATGACATTACGCAGTTTAAAAGCTGAAAGAGATCATCGGCAGAATTGGCTAATGGTCAATGACATGCACATACATTTCAGAAAAATACCACTCCAAGAAAACCGGATATGAAAAGAAAGCAAAAAAAAGAAAAAAAACGGAAAGAAACGATGGTAACTACAGACGACACCTTAATATAGAGACCAGCCAATGAAAGCAATTGACAGATTTTCTTAAAATGAAAACAACACTCAGAAGGATGTAAAACCTGCTTGAATACTGAGAGCATAGTTCTCACCCAAAGTCACCATGTGTGTGTGTATGTGTGTATGTGTGTATGCGAGTATTTCAACATTTCAAGATGTGGAACAGTTAATCCCGACACATTTTTCTCTCCATTTCTCTCTTCGTTTTTTCCTCTCATCGCTTTCTGTCGAAGAGCGTAGGCTTGAAACGTCAAAGACTTCTCCTTTTTTCCTGACCGTCAAAAATAAAGCACCTGCTTGTCGTTCCCTCACCTGACCCTGTTCTTTCATTTCTGTACTTTTGAACCATATATATATATATATATATATATATATATATATATATATATATATATATATATATATATATATATATATATATATATGCATGCATCTATGCGTATATATATGTCTTCATGTTCTGAGTTCAAAATCCGCCGAAGTCGACTTTTCCTTTCCTCTTTCCTCCTAGCGGAGTCGATAAAGCAAGTACCCGCTAAATAATGATGTCGATGTAATCGACTCTCCCCTTCTCCTAATATTTCAGGCCTTGTGCCTATAGCAGAATTATTATTATTGTTATAAAGGTGGCGAGCTGGGAGAGTCGTAAGCACGTCGAATACAATGCTTAGCGGCATTTCGTCCGTCTTTATACAGTAATTCAAATTTCACCGAGCT